>NW_026575043.1:46942905-47176383 GCF_905146905.1 Nyctereutes procyonoides
TGTAGGTGAGCTTATTTTCCCCCTTGATATCTGCATGTATTGACCATAAATTTTGCAAAGGGGAGTGGCCAAAGATGACAAATGTTGAATTCTGTATTGCAGTCTTGCTTTACAAGAATTACTTGCCTTATTCATTTAAACTTTGCCCAGGGCTGTTTTTGATAGATTCTGTGTCAAGCGTGAGAGGCTGTGGCCGTTAAGCAGGGTAGTATACCATATACTACCTGACATTTAGGTGTCATTTTTGAGATAGCCTAAGTCCCTATCAGTTTTTCATACAGTGCTATCAATAACACACTGCTTTGATCTCCTTAATGGTACGATGCCTGTTCCTTCTAGGAGGTATTCATGCCCATCTTGTTTATTTTTCATAGGAACTTTCAGGACCAGCTTCGAATGGAGGGATCAATCAGACACATGCCTACGATGCCCAGTATGAGAGGTAATTGGCATGACTCTTAAGGCTTAAGCTTTGGCCAACACAGGCACTTAGTGTCGATACAGTTGTTGACTAGTTCCCAGGCCAGTGCTGTTGGGAAAATGACACCTTTTTGATTGGCCTGGTTCTTCTACAAAGAATGTATGCTCACACAGGGTCTAGATACCTCAGTGGGAAGTATATACAATTTTAAGAATGAGGGGACTTTGAGGAGCAGCTACAGAGATGAGTAAATAATCTTTTCAAAGGAGAGGATGGTAAAGACTGCAAAGATTTACTTTGTGAAGTATTTTCACATACTCCAGGCATATGTGCAAGCTTATTGAAGAACAACTTGGATTTTGCTTTAAAACAGATCCAAGTTCAGTTCCTAATACCATCACTTAGCAGCTGGGTGACCCTGGGCAGGTTTCTTCACCTCTCTGAGCCTTGAGTATCTCACGTGTGCGCAGCACCCACACCTCTAGAGTCCTATGGGATTGAATGGTAGTGTGCCCATGGAGTGCACATCCAGTGCCTGGTGTGGTATGCTCTTTGTGAGCGGTTATATGTGGACGCTGCCGCTGGCCTGATGATGCTGGTCATTGGTTTCTTTCCGCTTTTTTCCATCACAGGGCCATCCAGGAGAGCCTGCTCACCAGCTCAGAAGGTCTGTGCCCTGGTGTCTCGAGTGAGATGAGCCGTTTTGACAGCGACTTGCAGCTGGCCATGGAGCTCTCTGCCAGAGAGCTGGAGGAGCGGGAGCTCCGGCTCCGGGAGGAGGAGGAGGAGCTCCAGCAAGTCTTACAGCTGTCTCTCACTGAGAAATAGACCTTTCTGCTCATGCTCACGGGCTGCACAAAGCAGAGGTTCTAGGCTGCACGGGAGTGCTGCATTACTAGTGCCCCGGGGCTGAGGGACCGCACTTCGCATGTATGCAGCAGACAGCAGCTGCCCTTTTTTTACACAGAGGTGCAAGACCAGGAACTCCCAGGCCCATCCACGACACTCCCCGGGGGGCGGGGGGCAGGGTCTGGGGACTGGCAGGCGCCCTGCCTCCAGGCTAAGGGGAGGAGAGCATTGTCACTTTCCATTAGCTGTATTGGCTTGCAGGTCACGTTCTTACTACCAGCTTTAGACAAACACCCCAATCCCCGCAAGTTTGTAGATTAATTTTTATCAAGGAGTGATAACAAAACAAGTTATTGCAGAGTCAGGGTGCTTTTATATGAGAGCTGCAGCCTTTTTAGAGCATGGTTTATGAGAATCTATGAGGCACTTCTTTACAGTTCACCAAAGAAATGGATAATCTGTGCCGATCTACTCTTTTGTTTTTACCTTTATACAGGGTTTCTAGAACACCATCACTGCTCCTCCTCCACCTTACTCCACTCCTCCCATCCCCAGCTAGAGTTAAAGAGGAGACATGTACAGGATATGTTTTAGATTAGGCTTAACTACTTGCATCACATTAGGATATACAAATGACCACGGATGTTGCCTTAGCCTTAAAAATTACCAATAGTTTCAAACCACCTCACTCCACTTACTGAGGGGTCTGATTTGAATTTATAAAGGCCGTTCCTTTGAGAGCAGGATCCTCCAGGCTAAATCCAAGGCAGCTAATCCTGGCCCTGAAGGAGCAGCTAGGAGAGCCTGAGGCTTGTTCTCGAAGCGGGCAGGCTGGCCAAAACATTGGACAGCACGGAACCAAACCAAGTATGTTCCACGCCTTCCGTAGTGACAGATTGCCATGGAGAGGCCTAGGAAGACCCCACTACAGGCCTAGGTTCACTAGAGAGGAAGGGGTGACCTTGTAGTTAGAAAGGGAGCTACAAGCAGAACTCAATAGCTCTGTATTCAAAAGGGAAAATGAGGATTCTGTATTGCTTTTTAGAGTTCAAATCAACATCTTTCTGGATAAATATATTTTTTAACAGAATCTTTTTATTATTTTTGAAAGATATAAAAAACAACTACTCCCATCAGTAGCAATACAAGGTTATACATTTTAACCAGATTTTCTCAGGCCTTTTTTGGATACCTTTAGTAGTTCAACGATTTTATCTGACCCTTCTGTAAATAAGCACCGCACACCACACGGAAGATCCCGGGGAGGAGAGCTGAGGGCGCCCTCACTCTGGCCCATCTATTCGTTCCCACAGGCTGCACTGACATAACCTGGTAACAATGGCCTCCTCAGCTCTGCATCTGTCTCCTATCTGCTCTGCTGCTTTCAGGATAGGAAGAGACAGAAGCTACCCTGCAGTTAGCATCTGTATCCTCCAGTTAGTGTTGCCAGTAAAATATTCTTAGTCACAGAGATTTGTGCTTTGGATTCCACATAACCATCTGCCTTTTATGTCATGGTCCAACCAGACAGAATTCCTTCTATTGCGCACACAAGGCCAGTATACTGTGGTGTCACGTTTGTTTCAAATACACAGCTTGGCATTCTGTTTACTTTGTGTTTACCCTGAGTGAAGACACTTCTTGGGAATGGCTGCAGTCAGGCCACATTGTTTACACACTGAGGTGTATCATCAATGATTTCTATGTTTGCATTCCATTGTCCTGCTTACTGAGGTCTTGGACTCCCCAGGAAGCCAGTTAAAAGGGACTGAGTGTTGTGTCCACTGTTGCAGCGTTTTTCATATATGTTTTCACTCTCTTAAAATGCAAATAAAGATTGCTTCCCAAGAGGGTACTTGTACAATATCCTAGACAGCCTTTTAGTCTTTTTTCCTTTTTATGTGGTTTTTCTAGTCACTGAATGTCCCCATACTTCCTGTTATGTATGTGACTGGCACATGGGAGTGCCTCGCAACACTCTGCATGTATTACAAAGGTGACCTGCTCCTCTCAGTCTTCCCACCTGGGTCATACAATCTGCACACACCATGCTACTTGTTTCACGCAAGAAACAAAAAGCCAGCCAGCATCAGGGCTGCTGGGAGACGGCAGTCATCCTGCTGCCTCTTGAGTCCAGGAAGCCACACCAACATCATATCTCTCGTGGGACGGAATCTGCTCTCCTCTCTGAGGGTAAAGTCCTTGTGAGGCTTTTCTTACAAGTTCAGGTGATAATTAGGCTTCCAGATTTATCCTACACCCAATTACATTGGTATTAAAACAAAAAAGGGGAGAGGGTTGCCTAGGTGGCTCAGTCAGTGAAGCGTCTACCTTCTGCTCATGGCATGATCCCGGGGTCCTAGGATTCAATCCTGTGCTGGGCTCCCTGCTTAGTGGGGAGTCCATCTCCCTCTGTTCCTCACCCAACTTGTGCTATTTCAATTTCAAAAAAATCTAAAAAAAAAAACAAACAAAAAGGAAGCAGTGACCAGTAAAAAAACATCTGGGCTCCAGAAATGACGCCTTGGCATTTCCAGGAAGATGTGAGGGAGTTGCTATGCTTTGGGGGAAAGTACACAATACTCTAAGCCAGTGGGGCATAATGAAGAAAACTCAGTCACCTTAGGCCAAGAGATGGAATAAGGAACTATAGCTTCTTCACCTTTAGGTTCCTTAAAGTTTAGGTGGTTCAGTTATCAGCAGGAAACTGAGCCATTTCTATAAGACATTACTAGGAACCAAGTCTAACAAAGTGCTTGACACTGCACCATGAGCATGTCCAATACGCCACACTTAACACGAGGTGTCTGCCTGTCAAGGAAGGGAAGTCCAATCTAAATGATGGGAAAGAGATTTACTGTAACAACCAATTTGTTGCTGAACACAGAAGACTTCAAGGAGGACAAGTTGTGTGACAACTGCTTTACGGGACTATTTGCAGTACATGCAGTTAAGTGATGGGGTTCAAAATCCAAACTAGGCCCATGTCTGGAAATGTGTGGATTTCAGATTGAGGTCCAGCTGAAAAAAATTAAGACTTCCTGAGCCCCGAGATCCCAAAAAGCACTTGCAGATTTATTAATCTCAAATTTAAAGAAAGTGAAGATTAATGCTAAGTCATTTGCATGACTGGTATAAATGAAGTGAATATGTTCATTTGGGTACACGGTAAATATTCGGAGCACAGTTCATTTTATGAGGTTTAGGCTGCCCCCATACCCCATATTCCCAGAGATGAAGGTAAAATAATGCCACGTGAAAAGTACTAGTCAGTCTCTGGTGCATAAACGTTTTTAGAATTCTCTCTTCCCAGAATTGAGGTTTGTGCCCTTCCTCATCTCTACAATAAGCCTTTTTCTACACAGATTACTCTGCCTGACTTTAGCTTGAAATCTCCTACTAAACAGACGGTAACATTGGAATGAAGAGGTAGGCTGGGTGTTGGATTTGCATATGGAGTAACTATCACAAGGTTGTTTCAGAAAAGTAAAATGCATAGTGATTCCTGAGCAAACAGTAGGTTACCAGGTTGGTTTATGGGCCTACCAAGTTTTTACTGTTCCTCTCTAAAATCCTAAAAATGGCAATACATTTTTAGGCAGTGTATCAAAACATGGCACTCCAGATGAGGTGGGGCTGTGCACTCTTGGGACTTGGCTGTCACTGCCAGTTTCTCAGAATCCCACCTGCTCCTCCTCCCTGCAGTCCATCAATAACTACGGTCTTTTAAGGGACAGGCCAAAGATGGCGACCCCACCCTGGTGGTATTGGTTTCACGGTATCTGATCTTCACCATAATTAAGAAAGATAAGGAGTGTATAGCACCACTTTACAGATGAAAACACTGAGGCTCTGGAGAAGTTAAGCCTGTTTGTAGTTAAGAGTGGAGACAGGAATCCAGGTCTTCAGACCCTTGGGCTGGCCTGGGAGGTTACTTACGGCTCAGTCTCCGAAATAATATCTCACGCCTTGGGGCAACTGTCTTATTTCACACATAAATTTTAAAATTTGGGCAGCTTGGGTGGCTCAGCAGTTTAGTGCTGACTTTGGCCTAGGGCGTGATCCTGGAGACCCAGGATCGAGTCTCACGTTGGGCTCCTTGCATGGAGCCTGCTTCTCCCTCTGCCTGTGTCTCTCATGAATAAATAAAATCTTAAAAAAAAAATTTAACTTCTCGGCGCTTCTCTGAGAGAGTAGATCAAATGCCAACACACACCTGCATTTTAGATGCTTAGAAAATAATCACCAGGGGATCCCTGAGTGGCTCAGTGGTTTAGCACCTGCCTTCAGCCCAGGGTGTGATCCTAGAGTACTGGGATCCAGTCCCACATTGGGCTCCCTGCGTGGAGCCTGCTTCTCCCTCTGCCTGTGTCTCTACCTCTCTCTGTGTCTCTCATGACTAAATAAATAAAATCTTAAAAAAACAATCCCCGAGAGTCAAACAGCATGTAAGATTTTACTTTAATTTTAATTGACACTTGGCGCAAAGCACAAAACAGTGAACACTTCAATGGCTCAATGTTAGGGTTACACACAAAATCCATAAGTTCAACAGTTACAGTATCCCACGTTAATTTGTTTCACATTCAGTGCAGGGTGTTAAAAAAAAAGTCAGTGCAGTTACTGAACGGAATACAAGATAAGCATTTCAATTTAATAACAAATTAAACCTAGCATCTTTAAAATAAATACTGATAACAACCACTTTGTAAGTACAAAAGTATCATTTCAATAGGAAAGAAAAAATCCAGTTCAACATTGCAAAACAGCAGCATTTTCAAGGTTGAGATGAAATCTGTGTAAACACACACCCACCTGCCACTCGGTCTCCTACCAGAACATATACTTCTGAGGACCTCCTCACCCAGGGCTAAAGAGTTCCTGCTGAATTTCTTTTAGATTCTAAATCTGAAAAGCTGCCACATGTTTTAGGCCAGGGGCTGGAAAGGCTTGAGTGCAGCCCCAGGAAGATCAACGTGTTTCAGCAGGATGGAGTTCTTTCTCAGTCACATTTCTAGTCCAACTCAGAGCCTTCCAACCCCAGGGTGCTCATGGTCATAGGCCTACCTGATGTGACCCTGACTTCACTGGGGGCACTGGAGTACAGAGCCACATGCAGCATGAGGAGTGGTGGCCCAAGTTCCCCACAGCTGACACAGCTTTGCAAGGAGGGCATTCCAAGCCAACTCAATGTAACTAAAAACATATGTGATTCTTAACCCCACTGTGACCAAATGGGTCTCCAGTATAGAATGTCTACATGTTAAGTCTTCCTCTTATGAATATTTTCCAACATTCAGGATTAGTCCTTTCCTGTGTAGTTTTCACACCACTCACATAGTTAGTTAACTGCTTTCCCATCTTTACACTGAAAGTGGGAGCTTCAGGTCTTAAGGTGTAACAAGTGTTGAATGTAGCCAGATATACAAAGAAACACTAAGAGGCAGACCCAGTTACTTACATTACAGTGTTAGGAAAAAAAAAAAACTACCTAATGTTTTTTCTAAATCATTTCACATTTACCAACTGTCCAGACTGAAGTGGTCGGACTTCCAAGTGGCAGAGTTCTGAGTCCAACTTCTCCAATGACCCACGTGCAACACAATTGATCTTTTCTCCAGTACTTGTGGAAGAACTTGTTTGCTTGGCTGTCACCGACGCCGAATGGGCTTGTAGACACAAAATGCCATAAGGATCACAGTCACCAGCAGGATGCTAAAAATGGTTCCCATCAACACTGCAAAAGGAAAACATGTTATCTCCTAATGGCAGCTTCAGGTCCTGTCTTTCATCTACTCATTGATGATGATTTGCCAAATGCCACTCAGTGCCAGGCACAGCACCAGGTGTGTGGGAAATGGTCACAAACAGATTTTCTCTTGGGATGTTTCCACATACATGGGGGAAGAGACGTAAACAAGTGAGAGCATCTTTGGGGGTTGAAGAAATGTGACGGTGATGGGGGGGGTGGGTAATAATAGGTAGGGCAGTAGAGAAAGCATCTGAGGAGGTAATATGCAAGCTGGGACCAAGATGAAAAGAGGGAGCCAGCCATGGGAAGATCTGCAGGTCAGCAAAAGAAAGCACTCAGGGCCAGACAAGCCCAGAAAGACAAAAGAGGCAAGCCCAGTGAAAAGAGGCAAGCATAGCTGAGGGGGAAGGAAGCAAGGCAGGAAATGAAGCCAGAGGAAGACTGGAGCCAGTTCATCCAGGGCCTTGTAAACCATGAAGGCAACATGGATTTATTCTAAGTTGAGAGAGAGGGCCAAAGGCAAAGAATGACATGATCTGATTCAGCTGGGAAAACAGATCCCTCTGGCTGCTGTATGGAGAACCATCTGACTGCAGGGGACAAAAACAGAAGCAGGGAACCCAACGTTTTTAAAGCCATTCATTAAAACTGGAGATGAAAAAAAGAGTAAAGCATTTCAATCTCTGGATGAGACAAAGGCCTTCTAATCCAAGAAGCAATGAACTAACGTCACAAATCTGTTCTGGAGACAATTTGGAGTAAATTTCACGTCTAAAATCTCCAGAGTGCTCAGGTGAGAACTGGGACCTCCAACTGATCACTCTGGTTGAGCCTCAGTACAAGACTAGACACAAGGACTGGGGTTTTAACATAACCAGCAACCCAATGAAGTGAAGGGCAGTCCCATTTCTGTGACTGCCTCAGAGCTCTTATGAGAGTTCAAAATGTTACCTTTTAGCAAGCAAATGTACATTTGTTTGCAAGGATGTGGGCCCATCCCAGGTTCCAGTGGGAGCCTAACCATGGCTGTTCTCTAGTGTGGCTACTGAAACAAAGGATTTGACCACAGTTTTGTTTTGCTTAAATCAGTAATTTGGAGATATCTGTGACTCCTACAGAATGCCCCCACATGGAACCCAGTTATTACTTAAACACTGACCATACAGAAAAACTTTTTTTGGTGAGGAAGGGAAAGAAAGAACACAGGAAGTGACAAAGACAACCTACAACTCATACACGCTAAATGTCCCATCTCAAAACAGGCCTTGTTACCTAAATACCTGCCCTTAAAATCCAAATCTTGAATTCTATGAATTTCTAAGGTTCTCACTGCAATGGATCTCAAGTTGCCTTATTCCTTTTTTTATTTTATTTTATTTATTTACGATAGTCACACGGGGGGGGGGGGCAGAGACACAGGCAGAGGGAGAAGCAGGCTCCATGCACCGGGAGCCCGACGCGGGATTCGATCCCGGGTCTCCAGGATCGCGCCCTGAGCCAAAGGCAGGCGCCAAGCCGCTGCGCCACCCAGGGATCCCTGCCTTATTCCTTTTTTTTTTTTTTTTTTTTTTTTTTGCCTTATTCCTTTTAAGCCACTTTCTTGCATTTGACATTCTGAAAGGGCTCTTAAGAAAACACCGCCTCCCAAAACCCAAGCAAACTCCCAAAGCAGGTATGCAGGGGACTAGAAGTGGAGAATGGAACCTCAAAAAGCATTTGAAAAGGCTTAAAATCACGGGTTGTTAGGTACATAATGTCCATGTGGGGATTGATAAATTCTCCCAGCCTTCATCTTTTTACCTCTCCCACACTTTGCACACGGTATTAGTTGCCTGAATGGCAGGCTCAGGCTGAACCTAAGACTAGTTAGGTCCTTCCTTACTAGTCACTTCCCATCGTTGAGCTTCATTTCCTACATCTACACAAGTGGCAAATGAAACCCACCTCACAAGGGTTTCCTGAAATCTGACTGTGGTACCCTATGAAAAGCACTTATTAGAGTGTGGATATATAACATGCACATGATAGATGAAGGCATTATGACCAAAACTGGCAGCACAGCACAGTGGTCAAGAATTCAGGGTTTGGAGTTAGACTCTCTGGGTTCCTATCTATACTGACAGGCTGTGTTCTCACCTAAGTTCCACAATTTCTGTTTCCTCCTCTGTAAAGACAGAGACAAAAACACCCACTGCACAGGATGGTGTAGGGTAGTGTTTCCCAAACTATCTGTGGTAAAGGACTAGTGTTTATAGCTTGTAGCCTGTCCCGGGCCATTACTATGGGCATGACTAGTAAGCAGTCCTTGTCAGTCCAGGGACTCCTATAGGATTGGTGTCTACTTGCTTGGATGTTGCAACAGTGTCAAACTGTTAAATCCCTAAACATTTAATGTCTGTGGTCCTTTCTTTGCAGGTAAATAGTATGGACACCCCATCGGTTTGCAGACCGCTTTTTTTTTTTTTTTAAAGATTTATTTATTTATTCTTGAGAGACAGAAAGAGAGAGAGAGAGACAGAAAGAGAGGCAGTGACATAGGCAGAGTGGAGAAGCAGGCTTCCCCCAGGGAGCCCGATGGCGGACTTGATCCTGATCTCGGGATTATACCCTGAGCCGAAGGCAGACACAACCGCTGAGCCACCCAGGTGTCCCCCCAGACCACTCTTCGAATAGTATTGTTCTGCAGTAGTGGTTCTTAACCAGGGGGATTTTGCCCCCAGTGGACATCTGATAATGTCTTCAGATATTCTGATTATCCAGACAGGGAGTTAAGTGTGGTCCTGGCATCTAGCAGATAAAGGCCGCAGATGCCACTCAACGTTTTACAATGCTCAGGATACTGTGCCTCACTTCACCTCACCCACAAAGACCCATCTGGTCCACCATGTCAGTAGTACCCTGGTGGAGAAACTGCTCCAAAGGATGGAGTAGTAGAGCATGTGGAAATCATTCAGCAGGGTGCTAG
The DNA here is from genome assembly GCF_905146905.1 of Nyctereutes procyonoides. NCBI lineage: Eukaryota > Metazoa > Chordata > Mammalia > Carnivora > Canidae > Nyctereutes > Nyctereutes procyonoides. The sequence goes on from NW_026575043.1 coordinate 46,952,893, forward strand.
GTACACAGTAAGTGCTCAATACATAAATTCTTTTTTTTTTTTTTTAGATTTATTTATTCATAGAGACATGGAGAGAGGAGACAGACAGAGACACAGGCAGAGGGAGAAGCAGGCTCCATGCAGGGAGCCTGACATGGGACATGGGATCCCTGGTCTCCAGCGTTATGCCCCGGGCCCAAGGCAGCGCTAAACTGCTGAGCTAAACCGCTGAGCCACCCAGGCTGCCCTCAATACATAAATTCAATACAAGAGTTCATGAGTTCATGTAGAGTCAAGATAATGCAAAAATGACACTTCATGGCATAGAGATACACATGTTATCAATGAGGTACATGTATCAATGAGGTACAGTGGAAAGGGCAGCTTTGGCAGAATGAGAGGGAGGGTTACTGTGAATTTTGTCAAACTTTAAGCTCCAAGACCCCTTCCAAAGCCATGTATGCAAGGAGTACCCATATGTATATACATGTGTCTTTTAGAGCTCCTCCCAAAAGGTACGTTTCAAGCTCCACAAAACCCAAGGTCTAGTACTGGTTTCCCATGTTCACTGAACATCCTGTGCCTATGAAACCTTTAGTAAGCAGAAATGGCATAAAGTGAAAAAAGTTACCATTAATTTGCAAGGAAAAAATTTTGGCCTTCCCAGACCCCCAAAATAACCTCAGGGTTTTCTGGTACCTTAAGACACATTTAGCTAAGGGAGGATACCCAGAATAAATCCGGAACAGGAGGGGATCCCTGGGTGGCTCAGCGGTTTAGCGCCTGCCTTTGGCCCAGGGCGCGATCCTGGAGTCCCCGAATGGAGTCCCGCGTAGGGCTCCCGGCATGGAGCCTGCTTCTGCTTCTGCCTCTCTCTCTCATAAATAAATGAATGAATGAATAAATAAATAAATCTTAAAAAAAATCGAGAACAGGAACAGACACAGACACATGTCAAAGCTATACGCCGTGATGCTAAGATGCCGGGTGCAGCTCTCGCGGACTGAGTTTGGTGGAGCCACTCTCGCTGCTCCGGGTGTGTAACGCAAAAAAACCTGCTGAGCGCTCTTTTCACTTTTTTCGCAAAAGGGAAAAATCCTCTTCGGGTTTCTTTAGGTTACCGAAAACAGATACTCATTCGGGTCTTTTCGTAGGAGCGAAGGGGAATAACGAGAACGTCCGAAAAGTAGGCTGACAGGTACCAGCCGCGGCCTCCACCGCTATCCTAGCTGTGTACACGGGGGCAGGTAACCTCACCTCCCTGAGTTTCACTTTCACCTTCAAATCAGGGCTGCAATTCTCAGCTCTCTCATTAAAGGACCCTTGTGGCCCAGCCTGGGCCCACGCCGCCAGAGAAGAGGGGCCCGGCCGCCAGGTCACTGAAGCAACCGCGCAGGTGCAGGGAGCCCACTGCGAGGCACGCCCCGCCCGCCCAGCCCCCGCCCAGCCCCCGCCCAGCCCCCGCCCAGCCCCCGCCCCGCCCCCGCCGCTCACCCAGGTTCTGCCCGCGCAGCACCGCGTAGGGCCGGCTCCGCTCCGGTGGCTCTGCGGGGCTCGGGGCCTCCGCCCGCCCCGCCAGGAAGCTCCCCAGGCCGAAGCTCAGCCACCAGCACACGGGGCGCAGCATCTTCTCGGGCCGCAGCGGCGGAGAGCGCACTTCCGCCCAAAGCCCCGCCTCCGTCCCCGCCCGCGCGCCTCCTTCCGCCGCTGGCTCCGCCCACCCAGCGCGCGCTGTTGCCAGGGTAACCAGACGCCCCGGGCGCTTGGGGCTCCTCCCGCGGCGACCGTCCTTCTTGGCGAACGTTTCCGCCGGGGCGGATTTTCAGCGGGATCGCCCTTCCGTCTGGGGCCACGTCCATCTGGATCACCACTCCGCCGTGACTGCGTTCCCCTTTTGTGAGCTTCAGGCGGGCATCTTTCCATAGGAGTCTCTTGGGTCCACTTTGGGCCTATCAAAGGTCTTTCTTTTTCTATGAATCCGTGCATTTTCTTATTGGATCTTCGCTACAGGCCCAAGAAATAGACACTGTATTACCATTTGACAGATGCCTCCTTCTCAGGAAGCCCTTACCTGGACATCCTTTTCTAAAATTGCAACCTTTCCACTTGCTCAACATACATACACTCTCGCTACCCTGTTGCCTCTTTCATCTTCTATCCCTCTAAACTCATCCTCGGTTAACTTTTTACAAAATTTTACTTAAATTCAATTTGTTGACATATAGTATAATACCCAGTGCTCATCCCATCATGTGCCGTCCTTAGTGCCTGTCACCTGGTTACCCCATCCCCCGACCCTCCTTACCTTCTGCAGCCCTTCGTTTGTTTCCCAGAGTTAGGAGTCTCTTATGATTTGTCTTCCTCTCTAATTTTTCCCCCCACTCAGTTTCCCCTCCTTTCTCTTATGGTCCCTTTCACTATTTCTTATAGAATAAGCAATTGTTTAATGATAATGTACGACATGTAATTATGCCCCAGGCATTTGACTTCGTTTTTGTTTCTGCTTCCGGATTTTTACTGTTCCCTTTGCCTGCAGTACTTTTCCCTGGCACATGTGCATGGCAGGCAACTGTACACCATTGAAGTCTCCACCCAAGGTCGATTCCTCAGAGTGCCCTTTCCGGAGTCCCTGACACACCACCACACTCAGCCCATCGTCTCTGTATAGTTCTCATCACTATCTCAAGTAATTCTGTTCTTTGACTTTTTTCTGTTGTTGCCTGTCTTCCCCACCAAACTGAACTCCATGAAGGCAGGACAATGTCTGTCTGCCCTTGGTGCCTGGAGCAGTTCTGGGAACAGGAAAGTTTTTCTCAAATATCTGTCGGATGGATGTGGAGCAGCAATAATGTTGAGTAAACAAAAAAGCGAGGGGCAGAAGAAAAACAAAGTATTGAAAATAGCCCTGTTTTCTCCACTTAGTAACTTCACATATATTTGTACATACTAAAATAGCAGACCATTGAGGCACCTGGGTGGCTAAGTGGTTGAATGTCTGCCTTTGGCTCAGATCATGATCCCTAGGTCCTGGGATTGAGTCCCACATTGGGCTCCCTACATGGAGCCTGCTTCTTCCTCTGCCTATGTCTCTGCCTCTCTCTGTGTGTCTCTCATGAATAAATAAATAAAATCTTAAAAAAAAAACAAAATATCAGACCATTTACAATTAAATATAATTTCTACCTCCAAATTCCCACAGCCCTTGACCTTTTGATGCTCAGCTCATTGTACTTTGTCATCCAATTAGGGAAATAAGACATTTACAATCACCAGAATACAAACTTCTTCCATCAGAGTGCAGGACATTCACAAATTTCACAAAGTTCACAAATTTCATTATGTGAAATTTTGATTTCACATAAGCAATGAATAACATTTAGTAAAAGGACATTCCTAATATTGCATGGGATATCATATTTGTTGTTTACCTGAACTTCAAATGTAATTGGGCAATCCTTTGTTTTTATTTGCTAAATATAACAATTCTATCTTCAGGGCACAATCTGAAACTCATTTATTTTTGTACCCTTCTTCCCTAAGTTCCTAACATGGTGTATGCTTTGCACACACTAGGTATTCAATAAATGCTTGTGTAATGAATACTTGCACGATCACAGACTGTAGTATTAATCTGTGATATCCAAGTCCCTACATTTCAGGTAATACATTTCTTTTTTAAATATTTTATTTAAAAAAATAAAATAAAATATTTTATTTACTTATTCATGAGAGAAACACAGAGAGAGACAGAGACATAAGCAGAGAGAGAAGCAGGCTCCATGCAGGGAGCCCGATGTGGGACTCGATCCCGGGACTCCAGGATCACACCCTGGGATGGAGGCAGGCACTCAACCGCTGAGCCATCCAGGGATCCCAGTACATTTCTATTTATAGCTTTTTCCTGTAAAAAAAAAAAAAAAGCAACAACAAAAGCAAAAATGACAAAATTTTGGGAGTTGCCAATCAATCAATCAACTAATTAATATTGCAGTTAAATATACATAACATAATGTTTATTGTTTTTATCATTCATAAGTGTACAGTTCAGTGGCATTAAATACATTAATAATGTAATGTAATTACCATTACTGTTATGTATATCTAAAACTTATTCATCATGTTCCACTAAAACTATCTACCCATTAGACAATAACTCTCCCTTTTCTCCCCTAGTCACTCTATCCCACTTTCTGTCCTATGAGCTTAACTATTCTGGGTACTTCATGTAAATGGAATAATCTAATATTTGTTCTTCTGTGTCTGGCTCATTTCACCAAGCATGTTTTCAAGGTCCATTCATATGATCACATACTTCAAAATTTCATTATTGTTCATGGCTGAATAATATTCCATTATATATATTTCTTTTTAAAAATGTTTTATTTAAAAAAATAAATAAAAATGTTTTATTTATTTAAGTAATCTCTACAGCCAATATGGGGCTTGATCTCACGACTTTGAGATCATCACCTGAGCTGAAATCAAGAGCCCAATGCCCAACTGCCTGAGCCACCTAGGGGCCCCCATCCTAGTAGTTTTAAAATGGTATGTCATTGTGGTTTTGATTTGCACTGGGAGGCACTAGTTTTTTAAAAATACATATTTATTTTTAAATTCCAGTATAATTAATATACAGTGTTATATTAGTTTCAGTGTATAACATAACAATTCGACAATTCTTCTTCTTCTTTTTAAAAGTAGTCTTCATGACTAGTGTGGAGCCCCATGTGGGGCCCAGACGCATGACCCGGAGATCGAGACCTGAGCTGAAGGATGCCTAGGTGTCTCAGTCAGTTAAGCATCTGCCTTTGGCTCTGGCCATGATCCCAGGGTCCTGGGATAGAGCTCCGTATCAGGCTGTCTGCTTCTCTCTCTCCCTCTGCTGCTTCTCCTGCTTCGGCTCTCTGTCAAATAAATTTTAAAAATCTTTTTTTTAAATTTTTTATTTATTTATGATAGAGAGAGAGAGAGAGAGAGAGAGAGAGAGAGAGGCAGAGACACAGGCAGAGGGAGAAGCAGGCTCCATGCCCTGGGAGCCTGATGTGGGACTCGATCCCGGGTCACGCAAAGGCAGGCGCCAAACCGCTGCGCCACCCAGGGATCCCCAAATTTTAAAAATCTTAAAGAAAAAGACCCGAGCTAAGACCAAGAGTCAGCTACTTAACCAACTGAGCCATGCAGGTGACCCATGATTCAACAATTTTATACATTACTCAGTGCTTATCATGATAAGTGTAATCTTAATCTCTATCACCTGTTTCTCCCATCTCCTACCCAACTCCCCTCTGGCAACCACCAGTTTGTTCCCTATATTTAAGAGTTGGTTTTTTTGCTTGTCTCTTTTTCTTTCTTTCTTTGTTTTGTTTCTTCATTTCCACAGATGAGTGAAATTATATGGTATTTGTCTTTGTCTGACTGGCTTATTTCACTTAGCATTATACCCTTTAGATCCATCTATGTTGTTGAAAATGGCAAGATTTCATTCCTTTTTATGTTCAGTAATTTTCCATTATATATATATATATATATGTATATATATGTTTTTTAATTATATATATTATATGTATGATATTATAGCCTTTGTGCCCTGGGAAAGTTCTGGTTCTTCATTCTTTAAGGCGAGCGGCCTGTAAATCTCAAGGCAAGGAAATTAGTTATGTTACAGGTCAAGGGCCTTAGGTCAGCAAGTAGAGTATGTTCACTTGAAGCAAGTTAACCCTAAGACCAGATGGAGTGCTGTCTATGGCATCATGGTCATTTTCTGGTGAGAGTCCCCTTCCTTGTTCATTGCTTTGTCATGGTGGAAGGGATAAGCGAACTCTGTGAGATCTCTCTCTCTCTCTCTCTTTATTTTATTAAGATTTTATTTATTTATCCATGAGAGACACAGAGAGGCAGAGACAGAGGCAGAGGTAAAAGCAGGCTCTGGGAGCCCGATACAGGACTCAATCCCAAGACCCTGGGATTACGCACTCAGCCCAAGGCAGACACCCAACTGCTGAGCCACCCAGTTGTCCCCTCTCTCTTTTTAAAAAAGATTTATTTATTTATTTGGGTGGGGGGAGGGGCAGAGGGAGAGAGAGAATCCTCAAGTAGACTCCGTGCTGAGCATGGACCTGGAGATCACGACCTGAGCCAAAATCAAGAGTTGACAACTAGGGTGCCTGGGTGGCTCAGTTGGTTAAGCATCTGCCTTCAGCTCAGGTCATGATCCCAGGTTCCTGGAATGAGGCCCTGTGTTGGGCTCCCTGCTCAATGGGGAGTCTGCTTCTCCTTCCCACTTGTGCTCATGCACTCTCTCTCTCAAATAAATCTTAAAAAAAAGAAAAAGAGTTGACTTCTTAATGGACTGAGCCATCCAGGTGCCCCTGTGGGATCTCTTTTATAATCCCATTTGTGAGGACTCCACCTTCATAGCCTAAACATTTCCCAGTGCCATCACACTGGGGGTTAGGGTTTCAACATATGAGTTGAGGGGGACACAAATAATCATCCCAGAGCAGGAATTATGCACAAAAATGCATAATAGGGGCATTTTGGCCAATAAAGGAAGGGGGGGTAGTGTCCATTGTTGAGGTGATTCAGGCGAAAGACAAAACTGCAGCCTTAAGAGTGTTGAGCAAATCACAGGAAAACACAGAAGAAGTTCTGAGGAGGAAGTGAACATCGTGAGAATCACTGGAGATGCGAACATCTTGGGAAAATAAAGAAGGCAAAGCCATAATTAAAAACAGAAGGGATGGGGATTCCTGGGTGGCTCAGTGGTTTAGCGCCTGCCTTTGGTCCAGGGCGTGATCCTGGAGTCCCTGGATCAAGTCCTGCGTCAGGCTCCTGCCATGGAGCCTGCTTCTCCCTCTGCCTGTGTCTCTGCCTCTCTCTCTATATCATGAATAAATAAATAAAATCTTTAAAAAAAACCACAAGGGACAAATGATACAAGAGAAAACCTTTGCTTCTCTGCTTTAAATGTAGCTGAAAATATACATTTTGCAGCTGTATTTTAAAAGGCTTGGGACACGCCATGTTGAAGATAGAATGAATTCTGTTTTTGCCTGCCCAAGATCTATTTCCCTCTTTCCAATTACAGCAGGTGACCTGTGGGGAATCACCCATCCTTCCAGGCTTATGGGGCAATAAACATGTTCCTAGCTCCACCAGTGAACACATGACCCAGATGTGACCAATCAGCATCAGCCATCCCTCTGGCTACAGTGATGTGTTCAGATCCCTGAGCATGTGACTCTGAGCTAGACCAATGGGAATTATACCCAAATTATACATTTATTTATTTATTTATTTATTTATTTATTTATTTATTTATTTTGCTTGAGTTTTTATTTTTTTTTTATTTTTTCTTAATAAATTAATTTTTATTGGTGTTCAATTTACCAACATACAGAATAACACCCAGTGCCCATCCCGTCAAGTGTCCCCCTCAGTGCCCGTCACCCATTCACCCCCACCCCCTGCCCTCCTCCCCCTCCACCACCCCTAGTTCGTTTCCCAGAGTTAGGAGTCTTTATGTTCTATGTCCCTTTCTGATATTTCCCACACATTTCTTCTCCCTTCCCTTATATTCCCTTTCACTATTATTCATATTCCCCAAATGAATGAGAACATACACTGTTTGTCTTTCTTGCTTGAGTTTTTAAAAGCCACTCTGGGCCTCTGTTGGAATGATGAAACCAACACGGAAGAAAAGAGATCTGGCATAACCATGGTGGTGGAAACCGTGGAAGTCCAATTACATGGAGCATCTAGCCCAGGACTCCCGGGCTAGATTTTGCAGTGACTGCAATCATGCAGTCACTTAAGCCTATCATTTTTGTTTTTGTTTTTTTCTGCATTGGCTTATCTGCTGAGTTGGGTAGTCCTGACACATGGTGGATCCAGAGAAACCCAAGCTGAAGAAGTACTCCATTTATCTTAGCCAAGGGGATGGCTGTCTCAGTTGTTGACCGTCTGACACAAGCATCTGCACTCTCGCCTCCTCCCTCTGACATTGGCAGGTCATCTCAGTTCACGTTGCTGTGAAACAGGAATCCCCATATGGCCTTCATGTCCTTTAGACTATTTTTCTTAATTGGGGATTGAAGATTACATTTAGAAAATGTTAAAACTCCAGCAGAAGTGGAGTGTCAGATGATGGCAGAGGGCTGGCTTCCAAAAAAGTTATATATTTAAAATACAGCTGCAAAATGTATATTTCAGCTACATTTAGAGCAGAGAATTAAGAGGCTTCTCCTGTACTATTTGTCCTTTCTGATTTTTTTTTTGTCCCTTCTGTTAAGGTTTTGCCTTTTTAAAAATTTTCCTCACACAGAATCATGTTTATGCTTTTGTGTCCTGAGACAGGGTGAAATTTACTTTTGTTAACATTTTAAAACCATCAACTCTGGCAGCTTTTGCCTTTTGTCAATCTGAGAACAACTACTCTGAGGACTTCTAAAGTTACACATTTTGTTTGTTTGGTGACACCAAGTCACAACTGTGTTCCAGAAACTTGTGTCCCTGGCCAGGGAGTTTACTGTGCAAATGAACCTTTTTTTTTTTTTTTTTTTTCAATAATCCCCTTTCAAAGTTTGTGTTAAGCTTTGGGAACTAACTCCAACGACAAGTAAACCATTTGGAACCTGTCACCAAACACTTTTTACCAATCAACAGGAAACAAACGCGAGTTTGTTTGTCTCATTCTCTACATTTTGCAATTTGTGTGGAAAAGCTCTTGTCCAGGGAGTAGGCAAGGGCAGGGTAAAGGATCTTTGAAGAAATTACTCTGATTATATATATATATATATATATATATATATATATATCAAGTAATTATATATATAATTATATATGTACATATGCACATATATGTTTCAGAGTAATTGTATATGTAATTAAATATATTAAAATTAGATATATTAAAATTAGGGATCCGTGGGTGGCTCAGCGGTTAAGCGCCTGCCTTCGGCCAGGGCGTGATCCTGGAGACCCAGGACTGAGTCCCATGTCGGGCTTCCTGCATGGAGCCTGCTTCTCCCTCTGCCTGTGTCTCTGCCTCTCTCTCTCTCTCATGAATAAATAAATAAAATCTTAAAAAAATATATATTAAAATTAAAATACATATGTATATATATTTTTGAAACTGTCAAGATTTTTTTTAATTTTTAAATTTTATTATTTATTTATTTAGTATATTTTTTATTGGAGTTCGATTTGCTAACATATAACACCCAGTGCTCCTCCCATCAAGTGCCCCCCTCAGTGCCGGTCACCCAGCTACCCCATCCCTCTATCCACCTCCCCTTCCACTACCTTTTGTTGTTTCCCAGAGTTAGGAGTCTCTCATGGTTTGTCTCCTTCTCTAATTTTTCCCACTCAGTTCCCCTCCTTTCCCTTACAAGTCAGTCGGAGAAGGACAATCATTATATGGTTTCACTCATACACGGAATATAAGAAATAGTGAAAGGGATTATATGGAAAGTTACCCTGATATTTACATTTGCTGGATACTCAGTATTTCCTTAGGGGCTGTGATAGGTACTTGTCTTGGCCTCAGAACTCTAAATATCAACTCTTCCACTGAACTGGGGACAGAAGGACACGCCTAAATCTAGATTTGAAGGAGTTAAGTGAGACATTTGCAATGCAACAGAATTGACAATGATTGCATCATGCTTAGATTATGTGACTTGAAGCCACAGTTTTTCCTCTGTACATTCTAGGGTCTGGAAAGCCGCCACGACCCCATCATTTTCCTTACCACATGCTTCTAACTTTCCTTTTGGAAAGTCTGTTTATTTTCCTCTCTGTACTCTGAACTGCTCCGGCAAAAGTAGAATAAGGTGGTTACAATATAGATTCTTGAGCCAAGACGCTAGGGGTCAAATTCTCACTTCCCTTCTTTCTAACTATGTGTCTTAACCTCTATGGGTCTTGAGTTCCTCTTTTGTAAGATGGATGTGATAACAGATATTCTGCTTCGTTGGGCTGTTGCAAAGGCCAAATGAGATGATGCTCATGTGTGGCGAGTGTTTCTCAGACCCAAAACTCACTTCTGGGTCAGTTGTATGCTTAACCTCCCTCCTGACTGTCAGGGTTCATTATAGTAAGGATGTGAATTCGTATTTATGTGTGTTGGTTTGTATGTGATGACAAAGACTAGAAACGCCATGTGTCTCATCTCTGCAGAGTTAGGCTTGATGCAAATCCTTTGGTAATTTGGTAGTCAGTCCAAAGACAAAGAGATGCTGCCTGTTTGAATGGCCTGGACTTTTAGCTGGAGGGCAGGTCAGGATTAGAAGTGCAATTATGGAGACCAGCATGTTCTGTCTGCCTTAGTCCTTGAGCTCAGGCCCCAGAGTATATCTTTCTCCACTAAGGGACAGGAATTTGTCAGACTGACTCAGACTTTGAGCCCTGGTTTGGCTTCTCTGACCTCAGAAACATATCCAGATGCTAGGGTAAAAGACATAAAAGGTGACCTAGTGAGCAGCTTTTGGAATTTACCAGTGAGGGAGATCATCAGCTTACCATCTTTTTCCAGTTTTTTTTTTTTCTTTCTACTCCAGTATCAAGACAATGGCTAACCTGAAATCTTGCTTTTAGCAAATGTTTTATTTTATTTTATTTTTTTGATGTTTTTATTTTATTTATTTTTTATTTTTATTTTTTTAATTGGAGTTCAATTTGCCAACGTATAGCATAGCACCAAGTGCTCATCCCATCAAGTGTCCCCCTCAGATGTTTTAGAGCACTAGTATAAGTCGGGAACTAGGCTGCCTATAATTCATCATCTTATATATTTTCTTTTTTATTATGAAATATAATTGAGATACATCCAATATAATTGATATACATGCAATGTTATGTTAACTTTAGGTGCACAACATATTGATTTAATAATTCTTTTTTTAAAAGATTTTATTTATTCATGAGAGACACACACAAAGGCAGAGACATAGGCAGAGGGATAAGCAGGCTCCCTGTGGGAGCCTGATGCGAGACTCGATTCCAGGACCCTGGAATCACAACCTGAGCCAAAGGCAGATGCTCAACCACTGAGAGGAGGGGAGAGAGCGAGAGCGAGAGAGAGAGAGAGAGAGAGAGAGAGAAGGGTGGAAGAAGCAGGCTCCATGCAGGGAGCCTGACGTGGGACTCGATCCCGGGTCTTCAGGATCAGGCCCTGGGCAGAAGGCAGGCGCTAAACCGCTAAGCCACCTGGGCTGCCCGACTTATTTATTTTATATTTGGAAGTTTGTACCTCTTAATCCCCTTCATCTATTTCACCCATGCCCTACCTACCTCCCCTCTGGCAACCATCAGTTCGTTCTCTGTATTTAAGAGTCTGGTTTGTGGAACCCTGGGTGGCGCAGCGGTTTGGCGCCTGCCTTTGACCCAGGGTGCGATCCTGGAGACCCGGGATCGAATCCCACGTCGGGCTCCCGGTGCATGGAGCCTGCTTCTCCCTCTGCCTGTGTCTCTGCCTCTCTCTCTCTCCCTCTGTGACTATCATAAATAAATAAAAATTAGAAAAAAGAAAAAAAAAGAGTCTGGTTTGTTTGTTTTGTTTCCATATATTACACATATGAGTGAAATCACATGGTATTTGTCTTTCTCTGACTGACTTATTTCACTTACCATAATACCCTTTAGGTCCATCCATGTTGTTGGGAATGGCAGATATCATGGGTTTTTTTTTTTTAATGGCTGAGTAATATTCCTGTGTGTGTGTGTGTGTGTGTGTGTGTGTGTAGATACTTGAGTTGATAGACACTTGAGTTGCTTCCATATCTTGGCTATTATAAATAATGCTGCAATAAACATGAGGGTGCCTATATCTTTTTGAATTAGTGTTTTTGTTTTCTTTGGAAAAATACCTGTCGGTGACAGAGGAAGCAGGGTCTGGGGGATTAGCAGAGTCCTGGGGTAGGGTGGAGGGGTCCCTCTAAGATGAGATGGGGCTCTGTGCCCTGCCACTGCAGGGTCCAGGGAAGGATGAAGAGTCTGTAGAAACTAGATTTGGGGAGGAGGGAAGGAGCAGAAGAGGTGCCCCCTCAGAGCCAGTGTAGCCCACTCCCGCTGTCAGCCAGATCTTAGTCCAGGCTGCTCAGATGGTTGCTCAGATCAATAGTCAGTGAGCCATTGAGGGTCCCAGACTCCATTCATTAAATTATCAGAGCACTAGCCCAGGTGGCCACTTTCCTGGTTAATTCACAGTAGCTGCTCAGCCAAGGTTGGTCAGTTGAAGGGAAGCTAATTCTTGGCAGAGCCCTCATGTGAAGGTTGGTTTGGAAGGTCCTGGATTCTGAGTAGGTTGGGAGCTGAGCAGACCACTCACTGGTCACTGAGAGCGGTCAGCTGGTCCCCGAGAAGGCTCCATGTGAGACAGCTGGTAGCGTGAACACTGGGGAGGAGGGCCACAGTGGGGCTTCCCCTGGCCCTTCTGAGGGGCTTCACTTGGGGATAATTGCATTGTGCTTTGGGTCAGGGATTGATACCTAGAAGTGGGAGGCTGAGTCAGGGTTTAAGCCCTTTTCTCAGCTCAGAAAACTCTTTTGGGTCATCAACTGTCTCCTGTAGAAATCTTGGGGCAGAATATTTTGAGAAAGAGTAGAGGAGCCCTTCGTTTGTGTATAGGGCATGACCTAGACGTCCCGGGTGTTCAGGGACCCGTGTCCTCAGGGAACTAACTACATTCCTGTCCCAGACTCCTCACACATTACTATTGTGAATCTCTGCATATCTCCAAATTTCAGTGCCATGAACTCTAGAGTGTGAGTTACATGCTACAGGGCTGACATGGAGGTCACAGGAGATGACAATAAATATGCCTTAGGAGTGGTAATGCATCCTCCCCGTGCAAGGGATGAGGAGTAAACCTCCACTCTCCCAGCTCTGTAGCCATGCAAGCCCCCTCTCTGGAGGCAGCCACTACTTGAACACTTACAGAGCACTCAAGAAGCAACAATTATTTTCTAAGGGATTTCCCTGAATTTAATCATTTTTAGCACCATACTGTAATACGACACAGGAGGTTCTTTTTTTTTTTTAAAGATTTTATTATTTATTCATGAAAGACACATAGAAAGAGGCAGAGGGAGAAGCAGGTTCCTCGTGGGGAGCTTCATGTGGGACTCAATCCTGGGACTCGGGGATCACACCCTGAGCCAAAGGCAGACACTCAACTACTGAACCACCCAGGCGTCCCAACACATGCTGTGTCAATAAAATACTTCATTCCCCAGACCTTGTCCTCTCATATTTGCCTTTTGTAGAACTCTGAGATGTAAAAAAGAAATTGCACAAAATTGGACTTGTCCTCCATGAGATTCTTCTCTGGTCTCCAACTCCCTCCAAAGATAACTCAGTTCTGGAATGAGATTAATCCACAGGGGCTCTTTATGTTAAAGGATTTCTTCCCACTCTACCAGCATTCACTTCTTTATTTTTTTTTAATTTTTTTTATTTATTTATGATAGTCACAGAGAGAGAGAGAGAGAGAGAGAGAGAGGCAGAGACACAGGCAGAGGGAGAAGCAGGCTCCATGCACCGGGAGCCCGACGCGGGATTCGATCCAGGGTCTCCAGGATCGCGCCCTGGGCCAAAGGCAGGCGCTAAACCGCTGCGCCACCCAGGGATCCCCATTCACTTCTTTAATATGATTATATTTTAATTTAATTCTGGGAGAAAAGATTTTTACTGATGACAGAAAGGTTGCCATGGATGTTTCTATTCAACATTGAACCAAAATTTCAAAAGGAACTACACTTTCAGAAAATTTGAATTTAAAAAAAGAAAATTTGAATTTGAGTATTTACAAATTTCAAGAATTGCCTGTGTCCAGTAATTGTACTTTTTCTTGTCTTTTAGACAAAATCAGACATGTATATTTAATTTCATTAATATTACTCTACATGTCTATTACTACATATATATTAATCTGTATGTATATTTGTAAAAAATTCATGCTTAAACTTTAAACTACACCATGGGAGGTAAAAATTCCCATTTTAATTTGACTCATATTTTTTTAAGATTAAAACTTTCAGCTTTACTAATTAATATTCATCCTTCACTAATATCTAATATAAATTCTCATTCATTTTAGCTCAACTATTTAGAATATGTGGGTTCAGGCTGATGGACATAACCTATTTGATAAGGAATCATTGAGTACCAAGCCAAGGGGCGATAGGATTTGGCTATGCTTAGTTTGCATCCTATGAGATAGATTCTTCTCTTTGATTTTATTGTAACTCAGTGACTAGGAAGAAGAAATCTCTTTTTTGCGGGCGGGGGAGGGAGATTTTATTTATGTATTCATGAGAGACACAGAGAGGCAGAGATATAGGCAGAGGGAGAAGCAGGCTCCCTGTGGGGAGCCTGATGTGGGACTCCATCCCAGGACCCCAGGATCACACCCTGAGCCAAAGGCAGATGTTCAACCACTGAGCCACCCAGGGATCCCAAAAAGAAATCACTCATTGCTATCATGTTTTATTGCACAGTGAAATATAAAAATATAGGTGTATCAAAAACCATGAAGCTTATTTTAAATATATTTGAAATTCAAAATATGGGAAGGACATAACAATAGTTCATAAATTATACATATTTTAAATATCCTTATTGGTGAAGCCTCAATAATTGTGAAGGGTTTTTATTTTTGTGTCTTACTTATTTTGGCCTTTATTCTTCAAAGAGAGAAAACTCTGAGGAATTTTTTAATTTTTATTACATTTTTGAAAATTTAAATTCAATTTGTCAACATATAGTACCACCAAATGCTCATTCCATCAAGTGCCCTTCTCATTGCCCGTCACCCAGTTACCTCAACCTCCCCACCCTCCTTGCCTTCCGCAACAGTTTGTTTCCCAGAGTTAGGAGTCTCTCTCATGGTTTGTCTCCCTCTCTAATTTTTCCCACTCAGTTCCCCTCCTTTCCCTTTTAATCTCTTTCACTATTTCTTTTATTCAACGTATGACTGAAATCATATGATGACTCTCCTTCTCTGATTGACTTATTTCACTCAGCATAATACCCTCCCGTTCCAAGGGCTTTATTTCTTGAGTGAGTGTTGCAGGCAAATGGAAGGTTTCGTGAAGGTAGTGGCCATAAACACAGCTGCCCGTGTCAAAGACTCTGAAAGTTCTTCCCTCTTCCCTGTCCTCATCCAGGCTTACTGCATCCATCCTACTTCCTGAAATGCCCACCAGAGGGCAAGGACCCACCTGATCCTGCAACTGCTCAGTTCAGTAAACATTTTGTCTTCTGATAACTAGGGGTATCTTCATCACCTGCTCTTCCCAAGACTATTACAATTATAGCCGTTTAAACTCATAGGAAAATGTCCAGACTTCTTTCTTTCTGGAAACCTTTAGTCCTTTTTTGGGTCGGTAAAGGGCAGAAGAAGAGGAAGAGAGAGAATCTTAAGCAGACTCCAGCAGAGGGCAGAGCCCGATGCAGGGCCTCACTCTCATGACCCTGAGATCATGACCTGAGTCAAAACTGAGAGTCAGATGTTTAAATGACTGAGCCACCCAGGAGTCCCAAAGGAAACTTAATCCTTAATGGCATGGCAAAACTCTGCTAAATCCAATGTCCCCTCAATTGTTCCTACCTGTAGGAACTTTTCATTTTGTTCCAAGACAAATCCCTTTTTTATGTTGCTCTTCCAGGAAAACTTATAAACTCTTCTTCTTTTCATCTCCTCCTCCAAGATTTTATTTATTTTTTAAAACGATTTTTATTTATTTATTCACGAGAGACACACAGAAGCAGAGACACAGGCAGTGGGAGAAGCAGGCTCCATGCAGGGAGCCCAATGTAGGACTCAATCCCAGGACCCTAGGATCACAACCTGAGCCAAAGGCAGATGCTCAACCACCGTCCCAAGATTTTATTTATTTACTTTAGAGAGAGAGCATGCACAAGTAGGGTGAGGGGAAAAGGGAGAGGGAGAGAAGCAGAATCCTCACTGAGCATGGAGCTCATGCAGTGCTTGATTCCAGGACTCTGAGTTCATGATCTGAGCCAAAACTGACAATCCATGCCCAACAGATTGAGCCACCCAGGTGCCCTAACTTATAAATGCTTCTAATAGAATCCATTACTATTTTTATTTGCATGTGGTCTTAAATTTTCTTTAATGAGACAAATTTAATAAAGACCTGGGTCTGTGGTCTTGATTTTGGATATCACATACAAGGAGTATCCAGCAAAAAGTAGACAACAAATAGTATTATTGGATTGATGTGTAGTTTTAATTTAATAGCATGAAATCAATCAGATTTCCTTTATTATCTCCTGATTTTCATCCTCCCTACACTTTTCTGGTTGTCTAGGGTAATGTCAAACAATGTAACATAACTGAAGTTAGAAAACTTGACTGTACTTTATGCAAAGAATAAAACAAAGGAAATTTACCTGGGTTGTGGTACTTCAAGAAGGGGAAATATTAAGTGTATATAAAGATTATTTGTAACTTCCAGAAGTAAAATCTCCAGTTCTCATTATTCTTGTACATTTTTAAACATTTCCAAACTTATGGTGAACAAAAGAAAGCAAATATGAAATTCATAAAATGCCAATATTGAGAAATGGTGTTGTGTTTGACTCTGAGGTACACCCTTCTATCAGGCTGTAAGTGCTGTGGGTTCATACTTTTGTCAACCACCAACAGATTAAAAACTCATACACTTTATTAGGATTAACAAGGGGTGAAAATTCATGCAAAATGGATGACCAGTAATAATTTTTATGTGAATATGAATCTTAGTTTGGATAAAAGACACAGAAATGACTACAACATTAGATTTCTCACTTCTATTATACTCTCTAGAAAAATTTTCTTTTTTTTAAATTTTTATTTATTTATGATAGTCACACACACAGAGAGAGAGGCAGAGACACAGAGGGAGAAGCAGGCTCCACGCACCGGGAGCCCGACGTGGGACTCGATCCTGGGACTCCAGGATCGCGCCCTGGGCCAAAGGCAGGCGCTAAACCGCTGTGCCACCCAGAGATCCCCTAGAAAAATTTTCAAATAAGAAAGACTATTGTCCAATCAGGTGGCTTTTAACATGTTAAAGTTTGTCTAATATTTCTTGAGAATATGTATTTGCAATTACAGAGAAAAATAGTTGGGGAGAAGTGACTGGGTCCATAGAGTGAGTTCTCCGAGAACACATCTCAAAAACACTTTTTGCTACTTTTTAAAAGTCTAAATATAAGAATATGTTTATTCCTTTTACATCAGTAAGGTCTGTGACTAATTCCATACAGATGAATATCAATCCTTTAATATTTGGTTAAAAGAGATCAGGACAACTCCCCATTTTTCTTTCTTTTTTTTCTTCTTTCTTTTTTAAAAACGATTAATTTATTTTAGAGAGAGAGAGACAGTGTGAGTGGGAGGGGCAGAAGGAGAGGGAATATCTATCTCTCTCAAGAATATCTATCTCAAGAAGACTCTGTGCTAAGCACAGAGCCCAACATGGGGCTTGATCCCAGGACCCTGAGACCATGACCTGAACTGAAGCCAAAAGTTGGATGCCCGGCTGACTGCACCACCCAGGCACCCCTAGGAGTCCCCATTTTTCTTAAAGTGACTTAAATAGATATAGCTTAAGACAAGGTTTCTCAACCTTGGCTCTGTTGACATTTGGGGCAAGGTAACTCTGGGAGCTTGCAGGGTAACTTCTAGAATGTTGAGGAGAATCCTTGGCCTCCACCCACCAAATGTCAGTAGCACTCTTCCTCACAGTAGACAACCTTGAATATACCCAGACATTGCCAAATGTCCCTTGGAGTCCAAAATTCTCCCTGGTTGGGGACCACTGGAAACCAATATAACATGTCCCAGAGAACTGGGAAGATATTCTCTCCAGGTACAATATCTATTAAGTACCTTAATTAAGTAGAAATAACATCAGACTAAAGAGGCATTGATAGGATGTGAATATAGTGAGTGAGAGAGAGAGCAAGAGAGAGAGAGAGAGAGAGAGAGAACTCCAATGTAAGCTTCATCACGGTGTATATGTCTGGAGGCCAGTATTCAAGGGGAGGAGAAGGGGGCCCTAAATTAATTTATTTTAATTAATTTAAATGATTAATAGTTCATTCCATTAACTGGTTGCTCACATTCTAAAGAGGGTGGCTAAGGAGAGAGCAGGATGGAGAATTTAGACATTATTGATTAAACCATAACTGAGCCACCACCAACC
Source organism: Nyctereutes procyonoides (assembly GCF_905146905.1). Taxonomy (NCBI): domain Eukaryota; kingdom Metazoa; phylum Chordata; class Mammalia; order Carnivora; family Canidae; genus Nyctereutes; species Nyctereutes procyonoides. Next base: position 46,971,087 of record NW_026575043.1, read on the forward strand.
AATCCATGCCTGGCAACGTGTACGTAATTTTGTCACACACTGATTCTGTGTTTGGGAATACCAGGCATAGATGTGACTCTCAGTACTCAGTCTGAAGGAGTAGATTATTTCATTATGTTCATAAATCAAAATGCTGATAACCTGGGATATCCTGAATAGCATTGTCCAGTATGATTCTGTCTTGTAAATGATCTATATCTGCGATGTCCAATACAGTAGCAACCAGCAGCGAGTGGCTCTCAAGACCTCGAAATGTGGCCACGTTTCATGAATTACATGTGGAAATCTTCACATTTGAGATATAGTGAATTAAAAATACATCATTTAGGGGCACCTGGGGGGCTCAGTCAGCTAAGAAACCAACTCTTGATCTCAGCTCAGGTTTTGATCTCAAAGTTATGAATTTGAGCCATATGTTAGGCTCTATGCTGGGCATGGAGCCTACTTAAAAAAACAAAACCAAACCCAAAGCATCATTTACATTTACCTCACTGTTTTAATGTTTCTTATTTCCAATATGCTTGTTAGAAAATCCAAAACTAATATGTGCCTTGCATTATATTTTTATTGGAGAACTCTGATCTAGAAGGTGGATAATTCTGACCTGTTGGGACTCCTTAAATCAACCCTGCTCAGGGTTGATGTCCTGACCAGGCAGGACTGCTAGGCAGAGCTGGGGATCCTCCTAAGTCTGGATCCTTCTTCCATCTCAGCTCAAAGCCCAGTGAGGATTCTAGACTTTGATTCCAACTGGCATTTCAGATGTCTCTAGGTTTAGACCATGTACCCTTTATTTTGTGGGTTCCTTGCTTAGCACTAGAAAGAACCTTTAGTTAGGACATATTTCCACTTTAGGGATGAAAGGGTTTCAGGAAACAAGTATATAGTTTGAAGAGGAAAGCAAATGTCTTAGGTGCCTAGTCTTGCTGGAGTAGTGCTTTGTGGCATAAAATATATACAAATTGTTCTTTGTCCCTGGTTTCTGGCACAGGACTCCTAAAATCCTTGAAATTTCCTGAGTTATAGGAGAGCCTCTCCAACAGACTGCTCCAGAATTGATGCTAATGAAGTGATCTCCGACATGGGATCAGAATGGGGCTGGTCACCAGAAGGACCAAATTGCAATTTAAGAATTAGAACTTTCAGCTCCACCCACTGGCCATCTGTGAGGGAAGGGGGCTGAATATTGGGCTATAATAACAGGTTAGTGAAAAAATTAATATTCTGGAAAGGTGATTTTCCCTAGAGTGGGCGTGGTAGCTTTCCACCACTCCTCACCCCTACCTATCTACCTTGCTCTATGCGTCTCTTCCATAGATGAGTTGTATCCTTTATAATAAACTGGTTGATGTAAGTAAAGTGCTTTCCTAAGTTTTGTGAGTCATTCGAGTGAAATTATCAACCCCAAAGAGGGTGTCTGTGGGTGTCTGAGTTTGTGATCAGACAGAGGTGTGCGTAGCTTGAACATTCCATTTGTGACTGGCATCTGCAGTGGGGATGTCTTGTGGGACTGAGCCCTTAAGTCTGTGGAATCTAACACTAACTCTGGGTGGTTAGTGTCAGAATTGAATTGAACTGTTGGACACTCAGTTGGATAATTTGGAGAACTGGTTGTGGTCGGTGTCAGGAAATATCTCACACCCACGAGCTTGAACACGAACACATCTGCTACCTCCACTGCACCAATTTACTACATAAGGACCCCCCATGGGATCCTTTATGATCTGTGACCTCTTGAAAGAGTGGAATCAGGCTCAAATGGCAGCAGGAGAAGTTAGTTTCCAAGATCAAGGATCTGGAACCCTGCCTGAGAGCTATTCTCTAGGTGAACCCATGGATGCTGAAATGATCCCCACTGCCCTCTTCCTCACTAAGGACTCAGAGATCATTGATATCCAGTTGGTCACCATTAAAGGCAGAAATCATCTGACTTTTGGCAATTTAAGCACCAATGACCTTCAATCCTAACTGTAGAGTAGAATGACTTCGTAGGTCTCTGATAAAGAGTGATGGCTGAGTCCTGCTCTGGGCACAGGTGAGCCACTGGGCAGAGTCAGTTATTGGTACACATTGGTTTCTTTTGGGCCATCTATTCCTTGGAGGCGTGACCAACTGTTATATTCTTCCTACCCAGTGCTTTCCCACCTCCTTTGGGCTTTTGATTGCTGAGCTTGTGCAAAGTCTCCCTGCCACCTAAGCCAAACCTTAGGTGGAATCTCTATTACATATGGAAAGCACCTATCTCTATTCTTGATTTCCCTCACAAGACATGTAACACAATCCTGTCATTTTTTCATAGCTTTGTGGGGAAAACAGTAATAATCCTAATGTGTGTGTTAACAGTTTGATTAAAGGATATGAGGAGTCCTGAGGGGAAAAAAGTTAAGGATTCAAAAACCATACTGCCCCCTATGTCTGGTATTGCTTATATATCCCTAATTTAAACATTTTTAGTGATTAACTGCTTAACTATTGTGACAGAAGATCTGTGCTAATATGCATTATTTCTATTCGTTTATTTATTTGTTTGTTTATTTATTTATTAAGATTTTATTTATTCATGAGAGACACACAGAGAGAGAGAGAAAGGCAGAGACACAGGCAGATGGAGAAGCAGGCTCCATGCAGGGAGACCCTCAATCCCGGGTTTCCAGGATCAAGTCCTGGGCTGAAGGCCACGTGGCGCTAAACTGCTGAGCCACCCGGGCTGCCCTGATTTACTTATTTTTAAAAATTTTTTAAATTTAAATTCAATTTGCCAACATATAGTATAACATCCAGTGTTCATCCCATCAAGTGCCCTTCTCATTGTCTGTCACCCAGTCACCCCAACCTCCCGCCCACCTCCCCTTCTACTACCCCTTGTTCATTTCCCAGAGTTAGGTGTCTCTCATGTTTTGTCACCCTCTCTGATATTTCCCCACTCATTTTCTCTCCTTTCCCCTTAATCCCTTTCACTATTTTTTATATTCCCTGAATGGATGAAACCATACAATGTTTGTCCTTCTCTGATTGACTTACTTCACTCAGCATAATATCCTCCAGTTCCATCCCTGTTGAAGCAAATGGTGGATATTCATCATTACAAACTTCTTTTTTTTTTCATTACAAACTTCTTGATACTATTTCATTTTCTCCCCCAGTTTGGCATTCAGAGGTGTGACCCTGTTTTCTAGTTGCTTCATATTTCTGTACACATTTATTTATATATTTAAGAAGTTTCCCATCAAATTGGGGCCAAAATTCTCAATTTTTAATTCTCCAGTGTAGTATTACCTGTTTCCTCCCATATGGGTTCAACTAATTCCTCAATTGATATTCTTTGGAGAAAATGTGGCCCTAACCATATTAATGCTATTTTTCTACTTCATTAATATCTTATTTGATTATTTCTAGAGGCTTGCAGTGAGTCAACATTGATAAACATTGGTACTGTATAGCATTCTATTTTATTCTTTTTAAAGATTTTATTTATTTGTAGAGAGAGCAGGCATGCCTCTGGGCATGGGGGGAGGGACAGAGAGAGAGGGAGAGAGAGAATTTCGAGCAGACTCAAGCTGAGTGCAGAGCATGAAGTGGGGCTCAATCTCATAATCCTAAAATCATGGCCTGAGTTGAAATAAAGAGTCTGACACTTAACTGACTCAGTGGCCCAAGTGCCCTGACTGTATAGCATTTTATACCACAAAGGACAATTGCTTGATTTTAAACACGACATGTCTCTTGTTTCTGTTCTACAATTTTTACTGGTTTCATGTATTTGGGGGCTGGTTACTTCCCTTTGTATTGCTAGTTTTCATGAACAGAACAGAATAATGTGTATGTTGAGTGTCAATTTATGATCCAGAACACACATTTAATCCTATAGACTGGGGGATATTTAAAATATCTCATATTGGGTCACCTGGGTGGCTCAATTGGTTAAGCATCTGCCTTTCACTTGGGTCATGCTCCTAGGGTCCTAGGATTAGAGCCCCATGTCAGGCTCCCTGCTCAGTGAGGAGCCTGCTTCTCCCTCTGCCTCTGTTCCTCCCCTGCCCTGCTTATTCTCTCTCTAACACATAAATAAAATCTCTTTAAAAAATAAAATACTTCGTTTAGAAAGGTATTAATGGTACGTTTTTCCCTCAATCCATTCACTCTGGCAGAAATGCAGTGGAGACATTGCAGTGATATTTTTTCTTAATTGCTCAGTGAAGACTCTGCTTTTCATACACACTGTGACTGAGAAATTGCTCAGTGGAGGGGCCCCTGGGTGGCTAGGTGGCTAAGCGTCTGACTTTGGTTCGGGTCGTGATCCCAGGTCCTTGGATTGAATCCCGCATTGGGCTCCTGCTTGGCAGGGAGTCTGCTTTCTCCCTCTGCCTCTGCCTCTCTGTATCTCATGAAAAAATAAAATCTTAAAAAAATTGCTCAGTGAATTCATAAAGATTGAGAGATAACTAAGTACCCAGTCTTAGCTGCACACAGAGGAAAAAGTAGGTAGTATATACATATACAATGAGAGAGTGATAGAATTGTGTTAGTCTATTCTTAGAGAAATATGGCTTTAAAAATTGAATTTCTGTTAATGCTGCTTTTTATTTAATCTGGGACAATTTTAAACTTTGTTCTAGAAATGTTTGGTGACTCAGGATGGTAGAAATGGGTAGGGATACTGTTTTAAATCAAGAATGGAGTGACAAGGGACCCCTAGGTGACTCAGGATGTGATTCCGGGGTCCTGGGATCGAGTCCCTGCAACAGGTTTCCCACAGGGAGCCTGCTTCTCCCTCTGCCTATGTCTCTGACTCTCTCTCTGTGTCTCTCATGAATAAATGGATAAAATCTTAAAAAAAAAAAAAGAATGGAGGGACCACGGGATGGTTTAGTGGTTAAGCATATGCCTTCTGCTCAGGGTGTGATCCTGGGTCCGGGGATCGAGTTTCACATCAGGCTCCCTGCGAGAAGTCTGCTTCTCCCTATGCCTACGTCTCTGCCTCTCTCTGTGCCTCATGAATAGAGAAATATAATCTTAAAATAATAAATCAAGAATGGGGTCTCTATTTATTCTCAAAATGTTTTCTCCCTCTTTTCCATGAAATGTTGACTAGTCACTATATTTGGGGGGCAGGTCATCTCCCCTTGTGCCATTTATTTTCAAAAACAGAAATGAGAATTGTGAGACCTGCGTTATATTGAAACAAAGCATTAGCTCTCAAATGCCACCCATGTCTGTGTAGACACACCCCTGACTAGACACACACTAGCCACTGGTCTAGACAGTTGGCCAGTGTGCAGCTGCATTCACTCTGAAAGGTCTATGATGACACATCACCATGGTGATGAGAAGTGCACCTCTGCCTTCCTTTCCAACTGTCACTCTAAGCTGAGCAATTCAAATCTGTGAGTGAGTTCTCAGTTTTTCACCTAGCATCTTTGAAGATGGGTAATCTGAATTGTTGCTGCTGCAGTGGTAGTTTCCTAAAGATCTTCTGAATGCTGTTTGCTACCAACTAGATAGTTAACTCTTTCTCCAACTAATTTTCTCATCGTTTAAAATTTCCTCTCTCTAATTTGTCATCCAGAGTTATAAATATGTTTCATAGTTTTGTTTTATTCCATGATTTCTAATTTTGGTTGTTCTACCAAGCTAGCTAACCTAATTTTTTTTGTCTCTAGAAAAATATATTACTTCCTATTATATCCTGCACCCCTCACTTGTCACCACTATGTCCTCATAGGCAGAAAATGTGACAATGTCTATTTTAAGTTTTTTTAAACCTCCGAAATCATATATTCAAATTATTCATTCCAGAAATTTATTGTGAATCCAGAATGGTTGATATGGAGGGTTGTCATTTTTATTTTTTAAAGTTTTATCTATGTATATTTTTTAAATTGGAGTTCGATTTGCCAACATATAGTATAACACCCAGTGCTCATCCCATCCAGTGCCCCCCTCAGTGCCCGTCACCCAGTCATCTCATCACCCCGCCCACCTCCCTTGCCACCACCCCTTGTTCGTTTCCCAGAGTTAGGAGTCTCTCATGTTTTGTCACCTTCTCTGATATTTCCCACTCATTTTCTCTCCTTTCCCCTTAATCCCTTTCACTATTTTTTATATTCCCCAAATGAATGAGAACATATGATGTTTGTCCTTCTCTGATTGACTTACTTCACTCAGCATAATACCCTCCAGTTCCATCCACATTGAAGCAAATGGTGGGTATTTGTCATTTCTAATGGCTGAGTAATATTCCTCAGGTATTTGTCCTTTTTAAAAATATGCCTTCCCTATATATATATATACTCTTTATGCCAAAATGGGTATTGAGTTCAGTATTTGGGGGGACATATTGCTTCATTCATATAAATAGTTGTCCAAAAGAGACTCTGAGAATATGAGAGTCCATGTGTCAATTTGTAACCCCCAAACACACATTCACTTTTATACCTTGAGTGTTATCTGAAATTACATTTTAGAGATATCAGTTATATACTACCACTCCTCCCATTCAGCATCCATGAGGTATGAAGGTGAAAATACAATATTTTTCTCTCAGTTAACCCAATGAATAGCCAGTCTTTCAACATTCAGTGAAAGACAGGTAATTGGTTAATGAATTGATTTAATGGCTGATAGATAACCAAGTACATAGATTGTTAGTAATGCACAAAGAAAAATAGGTGATGTACATATGAGTAGAGAAATGTCATTTTATATATGTAGATATTGCATACATTTGTATATAGGATTGTCGTTTGAAAACAATGAGTCTTCATTAAAGTTTTTTTTAAATTTTTATTTATTTATGACAGTCACACAGAGAGAGAGAGAGAGAGGCAGAGACATAGGCAGAGGGAGAAGCAGGCTCCATGCACTGGGAGCCCGATGTGGGACTCAATCTCGGGTCTCCAGGATCGCGCCCTGGGCCAAAGGCAGGCGCCAAACCGCTGCGCCACCCACAGATCCTGATTAAAGTGGTTTTGATGTAATTTGTTTCTTAGTTCTGACCTTTCTTCCAGATCTCTTTCCAAAAGTGAGACTATGTTTTTTTCTGACTTTCCAAGGGTCTCAGGAACTACTATTTTGTTTTGAGGCACTTATATTTGTGTGAGGAATAAATAATTCACGATGACATTGTTTGACATGTTTTAAAACACAAGGCTTTATGATAGTGATCCTTCCTTCCTGTACGCTGGTATTCATCTCATTTGATATGCTGACCATGAATCAGGCAACTGGGTCATTTTAGAGAAGAATCCTGTGTATTTTTGGTCAAGGACCCCAGAGAATGGATTCAGGAAGTCATTCATATTTTTTTATGCTTCTGATTCTGTCAAAACTAAATTATGTTGAGGCAAAATGCTTATATTTAGGCAAAGCAGCTGTGTGTTACAAAGCAATGGTCTGGGAACTCAGACTCCCAGGTTTGAATCCAGCTCTGGAACTTGTGAAATTGTGAGATATCAGACAAGATATATACCCTCTAATTAACCTTTCTGACCACTTTCTATATACTGCGTACTTTCCATACATACATCAATTCATTCAGTGCTCATCACACACATATGGGATGGTTTGTTGACTCTCCCTCTTCCTCGAGTGAAGAAACAGAGGCACAGAGATGAGGTTCATGAACTCTGAATTAAGGAGCCAGGATATGAACCCAAGCTGATAGTCCCAATGCTCTAATTACTGAGCTGAACTGTAGTGATTGCTCAACCATGGGATCATTGGTTACTGTGCAAAGGAGCTTTAGCATCTGTATGTCAGGAATTATGTGATCCAAGGGGAATCCCAACACTGTCTACCATTATGGGGTAGTCTCAGTGGTCAGATTGCCCAGGGAAGCTCTTGAGCCATAAAAATACAGATCTTGACATGGTAATTAATATGAAAAGGAAATCCAAAGCATGGTCAGTTCAAAGCCAGGGTTCTGGTCAATTCAAAGATTCTGAGAGTTTGGAGGCACCATTTAGGACACCCTGGTCAAACTCTGTTAGTTTTGGGCTACTCCTCAGCATCTGACCTCAATCTGGTCAGAACTGGGGAATTTCTTTCATTTGATGGCATTGCCAGTATGAGTGAGCCCTCATAATACTGAAACCCTGTGAGCCTACCATTGGGGCACTGAAAAGTAAGACTCAGAGTATCAGTTTATGGTTAGCTTGGTATTCACTATCCTCGTTGCTATTCCTGAACAGCTGAGATAGAGAGATGGTCAGTGTCATGGCATAAGCACTTTTCAGGACATGACACTAATATAATAAGAATTGGAAGCATAGTGGAGGGTTCCTGGCTGTTTCAGTCAGGGGAGCATTTGACTCTTGATGTCAGGGTCATTATTTCAGGCCCCATGTTTGGCATGGAGCCTACTTAAAAAAAAGAATCAGGGGCATATTGTAGTATATTAATAACACTATCACCATCAGCCCTAAAAAATGATTGAATGTCATCAACTACTTAATTTAGGGATAGTAACCAGTAAGAACTCAAACACTCATGACCAGTGTGGTGTCCATCATTCTTGTTTTGACATTCTTTTCCAGATGGGTCAGGGAGTGTCCATGATCAAGTGGAGCCTTTGCTCCTTTTTTCTCCCTTAATTTAAATCCAATGGCCAACATATAGTACATCATAATTTTCAGATTTAGAGTTCAATAATTCATCAGTTGCATATAAAACCCATTGTTCGTCACATTCTGTGCTCTCTTTAATGCCCATCACCCAATTACCCTATCCCCCTACCCACCTCCCCTCCAGCAACCTTCAGTTTGTTTCCTATAGTTAAGAGTCTCTCATGAGGGTCATCTGGGTGCCTCAGTCAGTTAAGGATCTGCCTTTGGCTCATGTCATGATCTCAGGGTTCTGGGATCCAGTCCTGCATCAGTAAGGCTGATGCAAAGCAGTGAGGAGCCTGCTTCTCCCTCTCCCTCTGCATGCTACTCTGCCTACTTGTACTCTCTGTCAAATAAATAAATAAAATCTTTAAAAATACAAAAAAGAGTTTCTTATGGTTTTCTTCCTCTCCAATGACTTCCCATTCAGTTTTCCCTCCCTTCCCCTATCATTCTCTCTGATTTCTTATATTCCACATGAGTAAAACCATAATTTTCTCTGATTGACATTTCACTCAGCATAATATCCCCCAGTTCCACCCACGTTGATGTAAATGGTAATTAATCATCCTTTCTGATGGCTGAGTAATATTCCATTATATATATATACACCACATCTTTTTTATCCATTCATCTGTAGATGGACATCTCAGCTCTATCCACAGTTCGGCTATTGTGGACATTGCTGCTATGAACATTGGGGTGCAGGTGCCCCTTCGGATCACTACATTTGTATTTGGGCTAAATACCTAGTAGTGCAATTGCTGGATCATATTGTAGCTCTATTTCTAACTTCTAGAGGAACTTCCATATCATTTTCCAGGGTGCCTGTACCTTTATCTGATATTTGCAAATATCTTTTTCATTCTGTAGGTTGCCTTTTAGCTTTGCTGTTTTTTTTTCTTGTTTTGCTGTGAAGAAGTTTTTTTACCTTAATGAAGTCCAGTAGTTCATTTTTGCCTGTGTTTCCTTTGTCTTTGGAGATGAGGAAATCCCGTGTCCTTTGTCTGGAAAGAAGTAGCTGCACCAAGGTGGAGGAGGTTGCTGCTTGTGTTCTCCTCTAGGATTTTGATGGATTCCTGTCTCACATTTAGGCCTTTCATCCATTTTAAGTTTATCTTTGCATATGGTGTAGAGAATGATCCCATTTCATTCTTCTACGTGTGGCTGTCCAATTTTCCTAGCACCATTTATGGAAGAGACTGTCGTTTTTCCATTGGATGCTCTTTCCTACTTTGTGGAAAATTAGTTGACCATAGAGTTGAGGGTCCATTTCTGGGTTCTCTGTACTGTTCCATTGATCTATGTGTCTGTTTTAATGCCAGTACCACACCGTATTGATGATTACAGCTTTGTAATATAGCTTGAAGTCTAGAAATGTGACCCCCCACTTTGGTTTTCATTTTCAACATTCCTCTGGCTATTTGTTGTGTCTTTTTTATATTTTTAAATTTAAATTCAATTTGCCAACATATAGTATAACATCCAGTGCTCATCCCATCAAGTGCCCTCCTCATTGCCTGTCATCCAGCTACCCCATCCTCCCACCCACCTCCCCTTCTGCAACCCTTTGTTTCCCAGAGTTAGGAGTGTCTCATGGTTTGTCTCCCTCTCTAATGTTTTATTTGGGGTTATTTTGAGGTCATTTCCATACGAATTTTAGGACTCTTTGCTTCAATCTGTGAAAGCTGCTGATGTTTGATAGGGATTGCATTGAATGTGTAGATTGCTCTGGGTGGTATAGACGTTTTAGCAGTATTTATTTTCCAAACCATGAGCATGGAGCTTTTTCCATCTCTTTGTGTCTTCCTCAATTACTCTCATAAGTGTTCTGTAGTTTTTAGAGTACAGATTCTTTACCTCTTTGGATAGGTTTTTCCTAGGTATCTTAAGGTGTTGGTGCAATTGTAAGTGAGATTGATTCCTTACTTTCTATTTCTTCTGTCTTATTGTTAGTGTATAGAAATACAACTGATTTCTGTGCATTGATTTTTAATCCTGCCATGTTGTTGAATTCCAGTATGAGTTCTAGCAATTTGGGGGTGGGGTCTTTTGTGTTTTCCACATAAAGCATCATGTCATCTGGGAAGAGTGAGAGTTTGACTTCCTTTTTGCCTATTGGAATGCCTTTTATTTCTTTTTGTTGTCTGATTGCTGAGGCAAGGACTTCTAGTACTATGTTGAACAACAATGGTGAGAGTGGGCATCCCTGTCATGTTCCTGACCCTAGGGGAATAGTTCTCAGTTTTTCCCATTGAGAATGTATTTGCTATGGGCTTTTCAGAGATGGCTTTTATGATATTGGGGAATGTTCCCTCTATCCCTACACTGTGGAGAGTTCTAATCAAGAAATGATCCTATATTTTGTCCAATGCTTTTTCTGCATCAATTGAGAGGATCATATGGTTCTTGTCATTTCCTTGATTAATGTGATCTATCACACTGATTGATTTGCAAATGTTGAACCACCTTTGCTGCCCAGGAATAAATCCCACTTGGTAATGGTGAATAATCCTTTTAATGTACTGTTGGATCCTATTGGCTAGCATCTTCGTGAGAATTGTGGCACCTATGTTCATCAGGGATACTGGTCTGTAATTCTCCTTTTTTTAAACGATTTTATTTATTTATTCATGAGAGACACACACAGAGAGGCAGAGACATAGACAGAGGAAGAGGCAGGCTCCTCGCAGGGAGCATGATGTGGGACTTGATCCCAGGACTCCAGGATCATGCCCTGAGCCAAAGGCAGACACTCAACAACTGAGCCACCCAGGTGTCCCTGTAATTCTCATTTTTGATGGGGTCTTTGGTTTTGGGATCAAGGTAATGCTGGCCTCATAAGATGAGTTTCCTTCCATTTCTATTTTTTGAAACAGTTTCAGAAAAATAGATATTAGTTCTTCTTCAAATGTTTGGTAGAATCCCCCTGGGAAGCCATTCAGCTCTGGACTCTTGTTTATTGGGAGATTTTTTGATTACTGCCTCAATTATCTTGCTGATTATGGGCCTGTTCAGGTTTTCTATTTCTTCCTGTTTCAGCTTTGGTAATTTGTAATTTCCAGGAATGTGGCCATCTTTTCCAGATTACCTAATTTGTTGGCATATAGTTGATCATAATGTTCTTAAAATTATTTGTATTTCCTTGGTGTTGGTCTTGATCACTCCTCTTTTATTCATGATTTTATTAATTTGAAAATTAATCCATTCATCTTTCGATGGACACTGAGGCTTCTTCCACAGTTTGGCTATTGTGGACATTGCTGCTATAAACATCCGGGTGCAGGTCTCCCGGCGTTTCACTGCATCTGTATCTTTGGGGTGAATCCCCAGCAGTGCAATTACTGGGTCGTAGGAAAGATCTATTTTTAACTCTTTGAGGCACCTCCACACAGTTTTCCAGAGTGGCTGCACCAGTTCACATTCCCACCAACAGTGCAAGAGGGTTCCTTTTTCTCCATATTCTCTCCAACATTTGTGGTTTCCTGCCTTGTTAATTTTCCCCATTCTCACTGGTGTGAGGTGGTATCTCATTGTGGTCTTGATTTGTATTTCCCTGATGGCAAGTGATGTGGAGCATTTTCTCATGTGCTTATTGGCCATGTCTATGTCTTCCTCTGTGAGATTTCTGTTCATGTTTTTTGCCTTTTGCCCATTTCGTGATTGGATTGTTTGTTTCTTTGCTGTTGAGTTTAATAAGTTCTTTATAGATCTTGGAAACTAGCCAAGTTTATCTGATACGTCATTTGCAAATCTCTTCTCCCATTCTGTAGGTTGTCTTTGAGTTTTGTTGACTGTATCCTTTGCTGTGCAAAAGCTTCTTATCTTGATAAAGTCCCAATAGTTCATTTTTGCTTTTGTTTCTTTTGCCTTCGTAGATGTATCTTGCAAGAAGTTACTGTGGCCAAGTTCAAAAAGGGTGTTGCCTGTGTTCTCCTCTAGGATTTTGATGGAATCTTGTCTCACATTTAGATCTTACATCCATTTTGGTTTATCTTTGTGTATGGTGCAAGAGAGTGGTCTACTTTCATTCTTCTGCATGTGGATGTCCAATTTTCCCAGCACCATTTATTGAAGAGACTGTCTTTTTTCCAGTAGATAGTCTTTCCTCCTTTGTCGAATATTAGTTGACCATAAAGTTGAGGGTCCACTTCTGGATTCGCTATTCAGTTCCATTGATCTATGGGTCTGTTTTTGTGCCACTACCACACTGTCTTGATGATCACAGCTTTGTAGTACAACCTGAAATCTGGCATTGTGATGCCCCAGCTGTGGTCTTCGTTTTTAATAGTCCCCTGGCTATTCAGAGTCTTTTCCGGTTCCACACAAATCTTAAGATGGTTTGTTCCAACTCTCTGAAGGAAGTCTATGGTATCTTGATAGGGATTGCATGAAATGTGTAAATTGCCCTGGGTAGCATGGACATTTTCACAATATTAATTCTTCCAATCCATGAGCATGGAATATTTTTCCATCTCTTTGTGTCTTCCTCAATTTCTTTCAGAAGTGTTCTATAGTTTTTAGGGTATAGATCCTTTACCTCTTTGGTTAGGTTTATTCCTAGGTATCTTATGCTTTTGGGTGCAATTGTAAATGGGATTGACTCCTTAATTTCTCTTTCTTCAGTCTCATTGTTAGTGTATAGAAATGCCACTGACTTCTGGGCATTGATTTTGTATCCTGCCACACTGCCAAATTGCTGTATGAGTTCTAGCAATCTTGGGGTGCAGTCTTTTGGGTTTTCTACATAGAGTATCATGTCATTGGCGAAGAGGGAGAGTTTGACTTCTTCTTTGCCAATTTGAATGCCTTTAATGTCTTTTTGTTGTCTGATTGCTGAGGCTAGGACTACTAGTACTATGTTGAATAGCAGTGGTAAGAGTGGACATCCCTGTCTTGTTCCTGATCTTAGGGGAAAGGCTCCCAGTGCTTCCCCATTGAGAATGATATTTGCTGTGGGTTTTTCGTAGATGGCTTTTAAGATGTTGAGGAAGGTTCCTTCTATCCCTACACTCTGAAGAGTTTTGATCAGGAATGGATGCTGTATTTTGTCAAATGCTTTCTCTGCATCTAATGAGAGGATCATATGGTTCTTGCTTTTTCTCTTGCTGATATGATGAATCACATTGATTGTTTTACGAGAGTTGAACCAGCCTTGCATCCCGGGGATAAATCCCCCTTGTTCATGGTGAATAATCTTCTTACTGTATTGTTGTATCCTATTAGCTAGTATCTTTTTGAGAATTTTTGCATCCCTGTTCATCAGAGATATTGGTCTATAATTCTCCTTTTTGGTGGGGTCTTTGTCTGGTTTTGAAATTAAGGTGATGCTGGCCTCATAGAATGAGTTTGGAAGTACTCCATCTCTTTCTATCTTTCCAAACAGCTTTAGTAGAATAGGTATGGTTTCTTCTTTAAACGTTTGATAGAATTCCCCAGGGAAGCCATCTGGCCCTGGACTTTTGTGTCTTGGTAGGTTTTTGATGACTGCTTCAATTTCCTCCCTGGTTATTGGCCTGTTCAGGTTTTCTATTTCTTCCTGTTCCAGTTTTGGTAGTTTGTGTTTTTCTAGAAATGCGTCCATTTCTTCTAGATTGCCTAATTTATTGGCGTAGAGCTGTTCATAATATGTTTTTAAAATCATTTGTATTTCCTTGGTCTTGGTAGTGATCTCTCCTTTCTCATTCATGATTTTATTAATTTGAGTCTTTCTCTCTTCTTTTTAATAAGGCTGGCTAATGGTTTATCTATCTTATTAATTCTTTCAAAGAACCAACTCCTGGTTTTGTTGATCTGTTCCACAGTTCTTCTGGTCTCGATTTCATTGAGTTCTGCTCGAGTCTTTATTAACTCTCTTCTTCTGCTGTGTGTAGGATCTATTTGCTGTTTTTTCTCTTGCTCATTTAGGTGTAAGGTTAGCTTTTGTATTTGAGTTCTTTCCAGTTTTTGGATGGATGTTGTATTGTGATGTATTTCCCCCTCAGGACTGCTTTTGTTGTATCCCAAAGATTTTGAACGGTTGTATCTTCATTCTCATTAGTTTCCATGAATCTTTTTAATTCTTCCTTAATTTTCTGGTTGACCCTTCCATCTTTTAGCAGGATGGTCCTTAACCTCCATGTGTTTGAAGTCTTTCCAAACTTATTGTTGTGATTTAGTTCTAATTTCAAGGCATTATGGTCTGACAATAAGCAGGGGACGATCCCAATCTTTCAGTATCGGTTCAGACCTGATTTGTGACCCAATATGTGGTCTATTCTGGAGAAAGTTCTATGTGCACTTGAGAAGAATGTGTATTCAGTTGCATTTGGATATAAAGTTCTGTAGATATCTGTGAAATCCAGCTGGTCCAGTGCATCATTTAAAGCTCTTGTTTCTTTGGAGATGTTGTGCTTAGAAGACCTACCGAGTGTAGAAAGCGCTAGATTGAAGTCACCAAGTGTAAGTGTATTATTATCTAAGTATGTCTTAACTTTGGTTATTAATTGATTGATATATTTGGCAGCTCCCACATTCGGGGCATATATATTGATGATTGTTAAGTCCTCTTGTTGGATAGATCCTTTTTTTTTGGATAGATCCTTTAAGTATGATATAGTGTCCCTCTTCATCTCTCACTACAGTCTTCGGGATAAATTTTAGTTTTTCTGATATAAGGATGGCTACCCCTGCTTTCTTTTGAGGACCATTTTTTTAAAATTTTTTTTAAATTTTTATTTATTTATGATAGAGAGAGAGAGAGAGAGAGAGAGAGGCAGAGACATAGGCAGAGGGAGAAGCAGGCCCCATGCACTGGGAGCCCGACGTGGGATTTGATCCCGGGTCTCTCCAGGATCGACCCGGGATCGTGCCCTGGGCCAAAGGCAGGCGCCAAACCGCTGCGCCACCCAGGGATCCCCTTGAGGACCATTTGAATGGTAAATGGTTCTCCAACCTTTTATTTTCAGGCTGTAGGTGTCCTTATGTCTAAAATGAGTCTCTTGTAGACAGAAAATAGATGGGTCCTGCTTTTTTATCCAGTCTGAAACCGTGCGCCTTTTGATGGGGTCATTAAGCCCGTTCACGTTCAGAGTTACTATTGAAAGATAGGAGTTTAGTGTCATCATGATATCTATTCAGTCCCTGTTTTTGTGGATTGTTCCATTGGATTTCTTTTTTAAAGGGGAATTTTAAGAGTCCCCCTTAAAATTTCTTGCAGAGCTGATTTGGTGGTCACATATTCTTTCAGTTCCTGCCTGTCTTGGAAGCTCTTTATCTCTCCTATTCTGAATGAGAGCCTTGCAGGATAAAGTATTCTTGGCTGCATGTTTTTCTCCTTTAGGACCCTGAATATATCCTTCCAGCCCTTTCTGGTCTGCCAGGTCTCTGTGGAGAGGTCTGCTGTTAATCTGATATTTCTCCCCATATAAATTAGGGATCTCTTGTCTCTTGCTGCTTTAAGGATCTTCTCTTTAACTTTGGAATTTGCAAGCTTCACTATTAAATGTCGAGGTGTTGAACGGTTTTTATTGATTTTGGGGGGGGGGATCTCTCTATTTCCTGGATCTGAATGCCTGTTTCCCTTCCCAGATTAGGAACGTTTTCAGCTATGATTTGTTCAAATACATATTCTGGACCTCTGTCCCTTTTGGCGCCCTCGGGAACCCCAATTAAACATAGATTTTTCTTCAGCCTGAGGAAGGCTGTCGCTTATTTCCCTTAATCTATCCTCATTATCTTTTAATTGTTTGTCTCTTTTTTCCTCAGTTTCCCTCTTTGCCATCAATTTGTCTTCTATGTCACTCACTCGTTCTTCCACCGCATTAACCCTCGCTGTTAGGACTTCTAGTTTGGATTGCATCTCATTTAATTGATTTTTAATTTCTGCCTGATTAGATCTAAATTCTGCAGTCATGATGTCTCTTGAGTCCTTTATGCTTTTTTCTAGAGCCACCAGTAGCTTTATAATAGTGTTTCTGAATTGGCCTTCTGACATTGAATTATAATCCAAATTTTGTAACTCTGTGGGCAAGAGGACTGTTTCTGATTCTTTCTTCTGAGGTGAGGTTTTCCTTCTAGTCATTTTGCTCGGTGCAGAGTGGCCAAAAACAAGTTGTATTGGGAAAAGGAGAAAAAGAGAGAAGAGAAAGAAGAAGAAAGAAAAAGAAAAAGAAAAAAGAAGAAAAAGAGAAGAAAAGAAAAAAGAAAAAAAGGTGAGGGGAAGCAAAGAGAAATAAAAAAACAAACAAAAAAACAAACAAACAAACAAACAAAAACAAGGGGGAGTAGCCTCTGATTCTGTATACTGTAAATCCCTTGACTTCCCCTGGAACTTTCCAGTGCTGCTTGGTCAATAATTTGCTTTTCCCCTGTCCGTCTAGCTGGTCTTCTGGGGGAGGGGCCTGCTGTGCTGATTTTCAGGTGTTAGCACCTGGGGGAGCTGTTCAGCCCCCTGCCTGGTGCAGGGCTCAGTGAAAGATGTTTAAGCTGCTTATCCAGTGAGGCCACTGTGAGGCTCAGTGGGGGTTGTTTACCCTGTGAGGCGCCCGGAGGAACAACCCCAGTGGCGTAGGCCAGCACTCCAGCCCTGGAGTCAGCTCCCGCAGTAACTACAGAGCTCTCAGTCTGCAGGGGCCTGGATGCTCCGGGGCGGGGGCCGCTGATCTGCTCAGCTTGGGGCAGGAGTGTCCCTGCTGTCCTGTGCCCTCCCGGCTTCTGCCTGTCCCCAGGGGAGGCCGGATCCTAGGCTGAGCCCCTGCACCCTGGGCTCCCGGGCCTGCGCTGCTGGATTCGTGCTCCCGGCCGCGCAGCCCCCTCCGTGTGGAGCCTCTGCCTCTGCTGCCGCAGAGCTGCTTTCAGGGCCGTGCAGCCCTCTTTAGTATTTCTTGCAGGGCTTGTTTAGTGATCACAAATACTTTTAGTTTTTTGTGTGTCCTGGAAGCTTTTTATCACTCCTTCCATTCTGAATGGCAGCCTTGATGGATAAAGTATTATTGGCTGCATGTTTTTCTCATTTAGTACCCTGAATATATCATGCTAGCCCTTTCTGGCCTGCCAGGTCTTTGTTGATAGGTCTGCTGCCAGTCTAATGTTCCTACTCTTGTATAAAAAAGCTGATATAAACACACTTGGGCAGTTTTTTTTTTTTGTGTGTGTGTGTGGACAGACCCAGGAGTGAGAAGGCTGGATTATTCTACAAGACTGTTTATCCATTTTACTGATATTTAAGAAGAACCAGTTTTTGTCTTGGTTTTGTTGACTTTATCTCAGACTTTTCTGTTTTCAACTTCATTGATATCTGCAATAAAGTTATTTTTTCTTTTGCTTGCTTTATATTACATTACTTTTCTTTGTCTTTTTTCCTAAGGCAGAGACCTATTCACTTTAAATCTTCCTTTTTTTCCAACATGTGGCATTTAGTACTATAAATTCCCCCAAGCACTGCCATACCACAAATTTTTGTCAAATTATATTTTCATTTCATTTAGTTCAAAATATTTTTAAGTTTCTCTGGAGATTTCTTCTTAGACCATTGTGTTATGAAGAAATATATTTCTTTTAAAAAAAGATTTTCTTTCTTTCTTTCTTTCTTTCTTTCTTTCTTTCTTTCTTTTCTTTCATAGAGAGCACAAGCAGCAGGAGCAGATCACACAGGGAGAGGGAGAAGCAGACTCCTCACTGAGCAGGCTGCCTGATGTGGGGCTTGATCCCAGGACTCCAGGATCATGACCTGAGCCGAAGGCAGATGCTTAACCTACTGAGCCACCCAGGCACCCCCAGAAGCATATTTTAAAATCTCCAGATATTTTGGGATTTTCCAATATTTAATCCTGTTGTTGATTTCTAATTTAATTTCACAGAGGTCTGAGAGCAGTTCTTGTATTATTTCTACTCTTTCACATTTGTTGAGCTGTGTCTTATGGCCCTGCATGTCGGGGTTTTTTTTGGTGAATGTTCTATAGAAGCTTGGGAAAAAAAATTGTATTCTGCTAGAGAATCTTAGCTCCAGTAAAACTTGCTTCCCTGAATTCACTTTTCTGTCTCCTGGGGGCCATGCATTGCCCTGTGTCCTCTCCTCTATTATGGACCCCAGAAGAGTTTGATTTTTCAGTCTGTTGGGGCTTTTTCTTGCTGTTGGGATGGAGAGATGATTTCTATGCTCCCTGAATGTGGAACTCTCTACTTTTGTTCCCACTCTCCTCTTCTGAAATGTGTCTTGAGTTCAGTATATTTGGGCACACGCTGCTTCGATTTGTAGAACTAGTTTTCCAAAACAGCTGAGAAGAATATATCTAATATAAGTTTATTTACCAAAACACAAGTTTTCTTTTACATGTTGGCTGATATCCCATATTATACTTTTATGTAAATATCAGCAATATGCTTTCACTCAAACTGTTACCCTCCCTAGAGGAAAGGCCTGGTGAAAATAGAGAATATATTTATTCTATATGTTGGCAAATTGAATTTAACTAAAATATTTTTTAAAAGATCAAATCTAAAAAAAAAGAGAGAGAATATATGTATTTTTACATATATCCAGCCTTTCACACACAATGATAGACGAAAAAATCCTTGACAGAGATTGATAGATAACCAAGTACACAGGGAGTTTGTAACATAGAAAAAAAAAACCTTAAAAGATAATGTGTTGAGATGAAAAGAGAAATAAAAAATTGTATACATAGATAATTACATACTTTTGCATATAGAGTTCCAGCTTTAAAAAAGAACAAGTTTCTATTAATGTTTTTTGATGTAATGTGCAACTTGAGTCCCCTGAGTCTTCATCCAGAGCTTTTCTCAAAGGCTAAGCTATGGTTGTTTGCATGGGTTGGCAACAGGTCTTAGCTTGAGGTACTCACACTTAGGAGGAATAAATTTCACAAGATGATACTGTTTCACACATTTTAGAACACCAATATATTATGTAGATAATCCCTCTCTCCCCACTAAACTGTTGTTCATCACGTTTGAACAGATAATCAGTTGATAATGGGTCTTCCATACATTCTGGAAGCATCATGCACATTAATTTGGAAAATGGCCACTTTGTGTGTACTTAGGCAGTCACCAATAGTATTTTTGAGACCTTTATAGGACTCCTTAAAAACCAGGTTTGCTTGAGATAAAGTGGTCATTTTTAGACAAAGCAGTTGTGTGTCATGGAAAAAGCACTGACCTGGGTGCTTGGACCCCAGGGTCTGAATGCATCTCTGAGTTTTGTTAAGTTGTGGGATCTCAGACAAAACATTTCACCTTTAAGTGACCTTCTCGAGCATTTTCATAGCAGCTTTGTGTACATTAATCATTCAACCCTCATCACCAGTGTGGTGGTTTGCTTGCTAATGGCACTCTTCAGATGGAAAAACTGAGGCATGGAAGTGAATGTGCCCAAGCACACAAGCTCTTAACTGAAAATGCCAAAATGGGAACCCAGATGTTTGGCCCCATGCTGATACTCTGAGATATTGAATTACACTTACCCTGACAAGGGTAGCTTTGAGGAATGGGATCAATAGAAATCATACAAGATCTTCTCAAGGTCTGTGTATATTTCTGGAACTGCATGAGTCTACAGAGATCTCCAACACTGTCTATCAGTATAAGGTGGCCTGAGTGGTCACATGGATGGTCAACTTTGGCATAGCCATTAGTGTGAAATGCACATAGAAGGTCCAAACTGTCTGGTCCACTCACAGATGTTGAGATTGGGAGGCACTACATTGAAAAACCTGATAAATCTCTCTCAGTGGTGGGTCACAGAAATCAAGAAATATTTTAGTGCTCTTTGATGGCATGATCACCCTGAGCCCTAGAAAGGCTCAAATGCTGGAAACTACACATCCTAGCAACAAGGATAAATAAGAACTCAAAGTAGCATTTGGCTATTAATCCAGAGTCCATTATATTTCTTGCAATTCTCTTACAGATCTGGGTTAGATAATGTGGGGAGGAACCCAGGCCTCTCATTGTAAAGAGCCATTCCATTAGTGGTTGTCTACTGTTAGCATCAAGAGCTGCCCATTTTGGGATGCCTGGGTGGCTCAGCGGTTGAGCATCTCCCTTCAGCTCAGGGCATGATCCTGGAGTTCTAGGATTTTCTTTTTTTATGTTTTTTTAAATTTTTTATTGGTGTTCAATTTGCCAACGTATAGCATAATACTCAGTGCTCATCCCGCCAAGTGCCCCCCTCAGTGCCTGTCACCCAGTCACCCTCACCCCCGGCCACCTCCCTTTCTACCACCCCTTGTTCGTTTCCCAGAGTTAGGAGTCTCTCATGTTCTGTCTCCTTTTCTGATATTTCCCTCTCATTTTTTCTCCTCTCCCCTTTATTCCCTTTCACTATTTTTTATATTCCCCAAATGAATGAGACCATATAATGTTTGTTCTTCTCCGATTGACTTATTTCACTCAGCATAATACCCTCTGTAACTGCATATTTTTAAACCAACCACATCCATCTACACTGTTCTCTCATTTAAGTCAAGCAGAGCTCTCTGAGTAATTCATGATATATGCCACTAAGGAAAGCCTGGAAGTTACCCTGTGTCCTTCTAGTTTGTCACCTGTTTGGATGGCCAGTTGGAGGAGCTTCCTTCTGGCAGGACAAATGAAAAAAAAAAAAAAAAAAGACTTCACAACTGGCAGAGGGAGGGGTGGGGCTCCCCCAGTACATCACAGTTTACATTCAGTCTACTCATTTGCAGAGCAACTGACTTGCATCAATTAGGTTGCCTTAAGCTAGGAGTCAAAGGCTCTGTTTATCCTTCATTTCCTATTCCTCTGTTTGCTTTTCCTTGTCCACCAAGGAGGATGGCCCAGCAGCAGCTCAGTATATGTTTATTAACCAGTCAGTACCATACAGTGTTGCTCTGTATCCATATAAACGGTGATCCTTCATAATTTCTGAGCAGGACCACCAATGGACTGATAGTTACTCTGTGTTCTCTTAGATCTAGCCAAGCGTGTGGTGCAGGAACTTTGCGATGACACATCAGAGGAAGAGCCTCCACCTACTACTCTGGTAATCTTGTCTATCTTTGCCTGATTTAGAAATTTTCACTTCTTGGTTTTCCTCTTTTTGAAGTGAGTTTAGATATGACAACATGACAGTTTACTTTTTAGATGTTAGATAATATTTTCTTGGGGTGTTGGAAGGGGAAGTTGTTTTTTTAAAAAGATTTATTTATTCATGAGAGACACACACAGAGAGAGGCAGAGGCACAGGCAGAGGGAGAAGTAGGCTCCATGCAGGGAGCCCGACGTGGAACTCGGTCCTTGGTCTCCAGGATCGTGCTCTGGGCTGAAGACGGTGCTAAACCGCTGAGCCACCCGAGCTGCCTGGAAGGGGAAGTTGTAAACTGTGTGGCAGGGGACTTTTTTTCAGAAGCAGTTTTCCTCCTTAAATTAAGAATTTTGTAATTGCTGTTTCAGTGAACTTGATAGATCTACCACCAACCCCCTCAGGAAAAGCTCATGTGGTTTCCATGGTGTACATTATGCTTACTTTGAGGGCCTTTGACTTTACTACTGTTTTTTTGTTTGGTTTTCAATAGTCACCAAGAGAACCAATGACAGAGTACACACATGACCTGACCCTCATGGTGTCTTCTTTTCTGTAACTTCAGGTGATCTCAGAAACCAGTGAAAGTGGTACGTATTCTGGAATCGGTCTCTTGTTGGGAAAAATTCTAGATAGTAAGGCAGGTGGGGCATCATTGTTGTCCTCAGTCTGAAGAGCCACCCTGATTCCAGGTTCCTGGTAGAACTGAGGCTTGGTGAGGGGAAAAGCAGATTTTCCAGGTGGGAAACTATATTCATGTTTCTACAATACTAGGAAGCCAATATATTAACTGTGTGTAGTGTGGGTATGTGTGTAGTGTGGGTATGTGTGGGGTGGGGTGTCTGTGTGACTGTATGTAGTGTGATTTTGAGGTTGTGTGTGTGTGTGCGCATGCATGCGTGAGAGAGAGAGAGAGAGAGAGAGAGAGAGAGACAGATAAGTTTCTCCTGGATATATACCTGACAGATAAGTGCATGATGTCAACCTTCTCAGAAAAAAGTCTCATCAGAACATGAGAGACTCCTAACTCTGGGAAACAAACAAGGGGTGGTGGAAAGGGAGGTGGGCGGGTGGGGGTGACTGGGTGATGGGCACTGAGGGGGGCACTTGATGGGGTGAGCACTGGGTGTTATGTTATATGTTGGCAAATTGAACTCCAATAAAAAAAAAGAAAAGAAAAAAGTCTCATTACACTGCACACTTTACAGTCTTTTTTCTGTGGGTGGCCCAAGAGAGGCAGTCAGTCCACACTTGTTAACCAACTGGCTCCATATGCTCTAGCCTCATGTCTATACCTAGCTACACTCCCTGAGTTATTCTTGAGCAGGACCACCAATATGCTAACAACTATCCTGTGTCCTAGATTTCTTTGAGGTTCTCCTAGAAACACTTCCTCAAGACAGGGTTTATGAAGAAGACTTGTCTATTGCCAAGGTGAGCTTGACTGTCTTTGCTTTCCTGGTTTCTTTATAATTAAATTCAGATAAAAAGCTGAGTGTATTTTTGAAATGATATGTATAATTTCCCTGGTGGGGAGAGTGCTGAGTGGTTGTTTCTTGTCAATAATTACTGGATTTGAGAGGATATTTACCATTGGTGACACCAAACTGGTTATAAGTGTTGTGGTAGGATCCTTTCCCTTAGCAACAGTTTTTCCTGCTGAGATGAAGAATTTTGTAGTCACCATCCTGAATGGACTGGAGAGACACATCCCCAAGGAAAAGCAACTTCCTACAGGCATCCTGTTCACTTCCTTGGATGCTTTGACTCAGCCACTGTGTTCCATCTGGTTTTCTAAAGTCACCGAGAGAGCTAAAGATCAGTGAAGACAGAAAATGTACAGCATGACCTGAGCCTCATGGTGTCCCTTTTTTCTGTACCTGCAGGTAGCCTCAGAAACAAGGGAAAATGGTATGTATTCTGGAACCAGTTTCTTGGTGAGAAAAATCTCTAGATGTTAAGGCAGGTGGGGCATCTTGTCCTCAGTCTGGATAGCCATCCTGATTCCATGTTCCTGGTAGACTGAGGCTTGTTTGTGTGTGGCAAAGGTAGATTTCCCAGGTGAGAAACTATGCCCATGTTTCTACAACACTAGGAAGCCAATATATTCCCTGTGTGGTGTGGGGATGTGCATGTAGCTTGGGGATGTCTGGTGTGATTCCATGCAGTGTGATTGTGTGTGTGTATGCATGTGTGTGTTGTGTGTGAGAGACAGAGAGAGAGGAGAGAAAGAGAGACTGAAAGGCAGAGACAGACAGACACACATAATGGGAGATGGAGAGACAGAGCGCAAGAGAGGTTGTGTGTTTCCTCGGGAGATAGAGTCTACTGACATTGCAAAATGGCCAGTGTCAACATTCTCAAAAAAAAAAAAAAAATCTCACCACACTGCACACATTATAGCCATGCTGCCCTGTGTGTGTGGCCCAATGAGGCAGTTCAGCCCATGCTTGGTAACCAAATGCCTCCATATGCCCTAGCCCAGCCCCTGTTCATGTTATTCTTGAGCATCGCCACCAATGTGCTGACAGGTACTCTGTGTCCTTCTAGATGCCCCTGAGGATAAAGTGCACTGGGCATGGCTTCTTAGGAACAGAGCAGAGGAGCAAGGCATGCCTATTGCCAAGGTGAGCTTGACTGTCTTTGCCCAAGGAACAAGTGTTGCTTTCTTTACAATCAACTTTTTTTTAATTTTTATTTTTTTTACAATCAACTTTAAGGAGACTCTGACAGTGTACATTCAAGATGATGTGTGTGTGTGTATATATATATATTATGTATATGTATATATAATATGGTTTTATAATTTTATATATCTATAAAATTGCCCTGGTGGGAGAGTGCAGAGTGGTTGTCTCTTTCCCACCATTACTGGATTTGAGAGGATATTTACCATCGGTGACACCCAACTGGTTACAAGTGTTGTGGTAGGATCCTTTCCCTTAGCAACAGTTTTTCCTGCTGAGATGAAGAATTTCGTAGTCACCATCCTGAATGGACTGGAGAGACACATCCCCAAGGAAACACAACATCCTATAGGCATCCTGCTCAATTCCTTTGGGTGCCTTTGACTCAGCCACTGTGTTCCTAAAGTCACTGAGAGAAGTAAAGATCGGTTCAGACAATGTACAGCAGGACCTAAGCCTCATGATGTGTTCTTTTCTCTACCTGCAGGTGGCATCACAAACTAGTGAAAGCGGTACGTATTTTGGAATCCGTCTCTTGCTGTCTTTAGTCAGGAGCACCATTCTGATTCTGGGTTCTCATTGGAATGAGGATCAGAGGTTTAGTGAAAGAATGAGTCTTCCAGGTGGAGACCCATGGTCATGTTTTCACAAGCGGCTATGTAACATGCAACTAGTGAGTTTGTGTGCATGGAAACGGGGTGTGTCTATGTGTGAATTGACAGGGTATGGTTCTTTTTTTTTTAACTTTTTTTTATTTATTTATGATAGTCACAGAGAGAGAGAGAGAGAGGCAGAGACACAGGCAGAGGGAGAAGCAGGCTCCAGGCACCGGAAGCCCGACGTGGGATTCGATCCCGGGTCTCCAGGATCGCGCCCCAGGCCAAAGGCAGGCGCCAAACCGCTGCGCCACCCAGGGATCCCACAGGGTATGGTTCTGAGTGCGTGTGTGCTTGTGTGTGTGTGTCTTTATCTCTGTATATTTCCCTAGATTTATGTCTCCCTAAACAGCACAGTTGCTGGTGATAGCTTTGCCATTTAGAAAAAAAGAAAATCCCCTCATCTTGCCTCATTGGTGTGTATGTATGTCAAAGCTTATTGAATTGTATGATTGAAATCTGTATGTTGTGTATTGAATGTGAACTATACCTTGTTTCATCTAAAAAAAAATCTGGGAAAATATTCACTGCACTCTGAACGACCACCTGGGCCCAGACTTGCCCACACTGACCACGACATTTGGGCTCCTTCTGAGCAGGGATGAGGCAGGTTGCACAGGTGGCTGATATGAGCGCTGTATGGGCATCTTCCTAAAAGTATGGAAAGAGGGGCTTCAAACTGTGGAAGGAGCCTCGGGGTCCATCGAAAGATGAATGGATAAAGAAGCTGTGGTCTATGTATATGATGGAATATTCAGCCATTAGAAACAACAAATACCCACCATTTGCTTCAACGTGGATGGAACTGGAGGGTATTATGCTGAGTGAAGTAAGTCAATCGGAGAAGGACAAACATTATATGGTCTCATTCATTTGGGGAATATAAAAAATAGTGAAAGGGAATAAAGGTGAAAGGAGAAAGAATGTGTGGGAAATATCAGAAAGGAAGACAGAACATGAGAGACTCCTAACTCTGGGAAACGAACAAGGGTGGTGGAAGGGGAGGGGGGCGGAGGGTGGGGGTGACTGGGTGGCGGGCACTGAGGGGGGCACTTGACGAGATGAGCACTGGGTGTTATGCTATATGCTGGCAAATTGAACACCAATAAAAAATAAATTATAAATAAAATAAAAATAAAAAAGAGGGGCTTCCTTCCTATTCCATCCTCTTCACTTATATGAGTGACAAAACAGGCAGAGAATGGAGTCAGGTCTCCTGTTCTCCCACCCAGGTCATATCAGAGGGATGGAAGCAGGGCCATGTAGACACAAGGAGGTTCCCAGCCTGATCCACCGAGGGCCAGGAGGGATCAGTTTTTACTTTCCTCCTTTTGGGAGTCACCTGACAACCAGTCCTTGTCTACATGTTGTTGGTCAAGAGTTTTCTGGCTTGCAAACACATTTACACTGAAGAGATCTCATGCCATGTGGCCACAGTGGATGTAGAACATTCTAGTTGCAGGAGGTGAGAGGGGCGCAGACTCCAGTGCTTGATGACCTTAGCAGATGGGGGCTGATCCCAGAGTCAAGGTGCTCCTTGCTGCTTGCTTTCATGGCCCCGAGGACATCAGTTTGAGAGTTTTCTGAAGTTCTAAGTTGGGCCTTAGAATTCTCAGACCGAAACTCATGGGGACAGGAACCCTTGCTTGTCTGGGGTGTGGGGCCCCACACTAAGCTAGGTTCCTGCCCTAGTCAGGACCAGGAAGGGAAGGGTGGGCTCCTCAGAACAGTGAAGTATCCCCTCTCTTCTCCTTTGATCTGATTACCTCCAGTACATGTGTCCAGGGTCATGTTGTTCACCTCTGCTTACAAGTGGCGCCTGCTGGAATTCCTCTGGGACCTGGGTGTGGACATTCCTGTGAGTGTCCCTAGGAACTTAATAGAGCTGTCATGTGGGCAGAAGCCTAGGGACAACTTATAAATGAATGGTCAGATTGGGACAGCAAACTCCTCTGCAGGAACCACCAAAGTGTGGGGGGGTGGTCACATCTTCCTCATCTTTGGATCCTAGACCTGGCCTATCCAGGGGAGGTGGGGGTGGGTGGGCAGCAGCTAGCCAGACTTGCTGCTCTTGCTTAAATTAATTAAAGTCAATGAAGTTACACATTCCATCCCCCATCATACCAGCCACATTTCAGGTGCCCAGTAGAGCATGTTTACAGCCCAGACCATTTCTGTGACCACAGACGGCTCTCCTGGGCAGCTGCTCCGAGCCTGCACAGGGGCTGCACCTGGACCCCACCTAACCCAGCGTGTGTCCATCAGAGCTGGGATCTCAGGTGGATCCGTGTGCAGGTGAGAGCTGTCATGATCCTGTGGAGATGGGGAAGTGCCAGGTGAAGGGGGATCCTCTGTCACTGAAGGTTTGCAACTGTGGTCACTGTCCTGTTGAAGGGCTCTAGTCCATGGAGCCCAGGAAGGTCTGAGGACTTGGAGGAAGAGCAGGTGTTGCCAGGTAAGCCAGCCTGGCCTCAGCTAGAGTAGCAGCAACAGGGGAAATGCTCTCTAATAACCTGATGCCCATGCTTGTGTCTCTAAAGATTGGGTGGTGGAGAGTATTTATCCCTCGTACTAAGGAGATGAAGACTCTTCAGATAGGGAACTACAATCAGGTGGGAATCAATGGGAGATGGTTCCTGGGAGCAGTCGGGATACATTTGCTGCTTTGTAGACTGACAGTGGGAGGTATGAAATCAAATAGGCAAAGGAAGTAAAAGTATAGAATTGATTTGTTCTTTTTCCCCCCTGTTTAAAAGATTTTATTTATTTTAAAGAGAAAGAGTGAGCAAGTATACGAATGGGTGGGAGGGGCAGAAGGAGAGGGAGAAGTCGACCCCATGCTAAGCAGAGAATATGCACAGGCCTGATTCCAGGACACTGGGATCATGACCCAAGCCAAAGACAGAAGCTTAATGGACTGAGCTACCCAGGTGCCCATATTTGGTTCTTTTGATATAATAGTAAGAGGTATTCTGTTTCTGGGCTTTGAGTGTGCTCTGTAATCATATTTTTTTATTTGGTATTTAAGATTATCTTTCCCAGAAGACCAGTTCTGGCTCCCTTTGTCATTGCCAAGCATGAAAGCCCTTGGTTATGTTTGATTAGCATCTTTTGGGAATAGAGCAGGAGAGGTTTGTGTTTGGGTTTTTTGCACTTACCTCTGATGGAGGCAATCTCTGGAGACACAGCCCTCCCATACACATCTGACCCTGGAGACAGAGGCTTCCGTCTGAGCCAGGTGCTGGGGGAAGCTATGCACCGTCTCCCTCTGCAGCTTCAGGTCATGAAGCAGCACCTGCAGGGTCTATCCTCAGGTCTGCCCTTGGGTGAAAGGTGCTCCCGGGGTGGGCAACTCAGAGAACATTCCCTCTCAGCCTCCTGCACCTGCTCCCGGGTCCTGCTGCAGAAGTGAGGTGGGTGGCATCCTGGAGCACATTTCTATCCTCTCTTACCCCAGACCCCCAGTCTGGCACATGAGTAGAATCTGCACCTGTCTCCATGTGAGAGAGGCCCATGCGCAGCCTCCTGGAGACTGTCCCTGGCTGGCAGGAATTGTAGAGGCCTCTGTGAAGGCTGCTGGGCTGGCCACATTCAGTCCCTCTCAAAGTCCTGCAGATCTGGTCTCCTGGGACTGACCAGGCCCAGGACAGAGGCTTTGAGCACCAGAGCCAGAGTCCCTGCTTCTGTCAGTACCTGCTATTCCAGCCACACAGTGCTGGGCCTGCTCCCCACACCAGGATCCCGGCCCCACCTGGGAACTTCCCTCAGGCCTGCCCAAGGCTCCCCTGCCTGGTCCTTCCAGGGCTCAGGGCAAATGCTGGCAGACAACCTGAGTATATGTGGCCACATCAGTTTTAGAAAGTCCATCATCCCACTTTTAGACTAAAGGAAATCAGGTAAGTTACTTTACATCTACTGTCACCATCTCCTCTGTGGGCTAGGACACTTATAGGCTTCTATAAGGGTTAAGTGTGTCTCAAGTATATAAGATCACGCCAGGTACAAGGCAGTCAGTTTATATGCCCAGTGGAGTGTCATGGCCACATGCAACCCCAGGCTTCCAGGCCCATGGTAGCTGCCCTAGTGTTGGCTGGATTGGCTCTTTGATCAACTGATTGATTAGAGACAGTGGCAGTAAACCTATAATCATTCTTCTATTGTCCCCACATCAGATAACAAACTGGATGTTGGAGGTGACAAGAGAGGGGAAATGAGAAATTGATGATTAAGAGAAAGAAGTGGAAGTGAAGGAGGAGGGAGTAGAAGGAGGTAGGAAAACATGGGGACAAAGTCATGGGCACTGTGCCTGCCTCTTGGAACAATGGGATGACAAGCTTTGCTTTCTGGTCCCAGGAATGGAATCTGAGACCTGAGAAGGGCCCAGAGACCCTGGGCCCCATCCTTATTACAAGGGTGAAGGGATCAAGGTCTCAGGGGTGGGCAGGTGGGGGGACTACAGAATGAGGGCAGAATTGAGTTCTGGGGTTGAGGATATAAATCTCAGGAGCAGTGGCCCATATCTTCCTCTCACCTTGACTGTCCCCTTTCCTTTCCCCAGGCCACCCCATCCCCGTTCCTGTGGTTGTACACAAGGAAGACAATTTCACAGATTATGAAGATTTAGACCTATAGATCAACAATCTGTATGTAATTTGTTTCCTCTTTCATCTCTTTATACTTTCTTATTTAAAAAAAAAAATCATTTTGAGGGACACCTGAGTGGCTCAGCGATTGAGTGTCTGCCTTCGGCTCAGAGCATGATCCTCAAGTCCTAGGATTGAGTCCCACATTGGGCTCCCTGCTTGGAGCCTGCTTCTCCCTCTGCCTGTGTCTCTGCCCCTCTCTGTGTGTGTCTCTCATGAATAAATAAATAAATAATCTTAAAAAAATCATTTTGAGATAGAGCATTTAAGCAGGGGGAGGGGCAAAGGGAGGGAGTGAACCTCAAGCACACTCTCTGAGTGCAGAGCCTGACACTGGGCTGTATCTCGGGATCCTAAGATCACCACCTGAGCCAAAATCCCACATTGGATGATTACGTGACTGAGCCACCAAGAGTCCCTATTCTCTCTCTTATTGATAAACTCCTTTTTGTAGTTTTGGCTAATTTCCTCTTTCCTGCTTTTTATGATTCTCATCCTGACCTGGTCTCATCTAGTCACTTGATGTCCTTGGATTTTCAAATTTATAATCTTTCTCTTCAGCCCCGATCAACTATTTCCTTAGCATTTTCCCAGTTTCTGGTCCCCAGTCTGCATAAAAAACTGAATGTACAAATGGGCCATAGCCAGACCATACATAAAGATAGGTTTCTGATCCACAAACAATCCAGGAACCAACCCATCATCTTGTCAGCTGAAGAAGCAGGACTACTATATATAAGTCAGGCTTGCAGGAAGTTTGGCTGCTGTATCTAGCAACTGGCTTAATATTCTATACCTTAACCTTCATAACAATTGGCCCCAAATGACCATATTTATATTTGAGAGTGTCTTTCTTATCCATCTTTGCAACCTAGGACTGACTGATCAACCAGAAACAAAACCAAAATACACTCCCAACAATCACATAGGATGCCTTGCTTCTGGACCGCTCACTATATCCTCTCCATACCAAAAGCCTCCCATCAGGGAGTAGCTGAAGCCTTTCTTCCCCCCCGTCCTCCCCAGAATGAGTTCCCACTCTTCTGTCTGATGTTGAGTCTCTGCCCAACACAAATGATGGTGGCTGACTCCCTTGCTGTAGGGAGCTCTGAGTAAATATTCTCTGCTTGTTCTCACTTGGTTACTTTTGCTTTCTGCACAGGTAATCACAGAGATCCCACTGAGACCCCATCTAATTTCCCTGTTGCTTTAAGACGACCCTAGCCTTCAAGCAAGTAGTGCTCATAGAAGCCCCCTGGGCCTTGCTGCTTGCAGGTTGTTTGGTCCACGATGACATGGTGAATGAGCACTGGATCTGAAAGTTGTTCTCTGAGTGAGTCCCTATGCTACCAAACTCGGTATGACACCTGGGTCTTGTTTTTGGTTCCCATTTGTTTTGGCCTCCTTGGTGGAGTCAGCCCATTCCTTCTTGTTCCCCTTCTGCTGTCTTTTTTGTTACAATTTTGTGTTGTGCTGTGTAAAACTGTTTTTTGCCATAAGAAGAAGAATCAGAGCATAGAACCACAAATTGGCCCTTGTGAATTTTGTCTGAGCCAGCCTCACATGCCAGTGAGTTTGGTGACCTCGCTGGACTGGCATCCACTCTGAGGAACTTTGCTGAAGGTTACCAATCAACTGGGAGAACAAGTTGAGGATCCCCTGCTATCACAATTTTGTGTCTGGAGAGTATTTTCGGTTTTCTATCATCTGGGGAGTACAGATCACTGGGTCTGTGTTCAGAGGTGGCCAACTGTCATTTTGGGGTTCAAGGCATGAGGTGCACAAATGTTCTACTAACCAGCTCTTTTGGGTTCATCTAAACCTAAACTCTCTCCTCTACCAAAAAAAAAAAAAAAAAAGTCTGCTTTTCACATGTACTTTCATCAGAATCTTTTTATTTTTTTTTTAATTTAAAATTTAAATTCAATTAGCCAACATATAGTATGAAACATGCCACAACATGGATGGACCTTGAAAAAATATTATGCTCTGTGAGGTAAAGCAAGCACAGAAAGACAAATATTGTATGATTCCACTTATGTGAGGTTCTTAGGATAAGCAAACTGGGGATCCCTGGGTGGCGCAGCGGTTTAGCGCCTGCCTTTGGCCCAGGGCGCGATCCTGGAGACCCGGGATCAAATCCCATATCGGGCTCCCGGTGCATGGAGCCTGCTTCTCCCTCTGCCTGTGTCTCTGCCTCTCTTTCTCTCTCTCTGTGTGTGACTATCATAAATAAATAAAATTTAAAAAAAAAAAAAAAAAAAAAAGGATAAGCAAACTGTTAGAGCTTAGCAAGGGCTGGAAGAAGTGGGAAGTGGGGGAGGTGGAGTCATTTCTTCCTGGGTATGGAGGTTATGTTGGATAGGATGAAAAAGTTTTGAGTGTAGTTAGTAGTGATGAGTGTACAGTGTGTGAAGGTAATTAATGCCCTGAATTGTATACTGATGAATGATTAAAAGGGATAAATGTATCATCATGATAAAAAAAAAGTTAAAAATAGGGATCCCTGGGTGGCGCAGTGGTTTGGCGCCTGCCTTTGGTCCGGGGCGCGATCCTGGAGACCCGGGATCGAATCCCACGTCGGGCTCCCGGTGCATGGAGCCTGCTTCTCCCTCTGCCTGTGTCTCTGCCTCTCTCTCTCTCTCTCTCTCTCTCTCTCTCTCTGTGACTATCGTAGATTAAAAAAAAAAAGTTAAAAATCTAGTGGAATAGGTGATGAATACAGTAACTGCATATAAGAAGCATGGAAGCCAAAATGATCTTGTAACATTTGAAGAAGTGGGAATTTTACTAGGCTTTAAAATGGGCAGGAGTCACAGGACTCCATCATTGAAACAACATACATTTTAGTGTTTGCCTTTCTTTAGATTGACCATTTCACGTGGATTAAGTTCCCCTTAGGTAGAAAACCAGAGGCCTCATTTCTCATTTCCATCCTGCTCCTCCTTGATGCCTGCCTTCAGCCACTGAGAAGGGGAGTCCAGCAGCTGCTCAGTCCTTGCCGGATAACCAATGACATGCATACATTCTCGCCCTGTGTCCATAGTAAGCAAAGCTCTCCAAGTAATTCCTGAGTAGCACCCCCAGTGTCCTCACAGCTTCTCTATGTCCTCCTAGTGCCTTCCGAGGGCCCATCGGAGGAGCTACCCAGAGTCACAACAGAGGAAGGGGCCCCATCTACCCCCAAGGTAAGCTGACCTGTCTTTGAGATTGAAACTTTCCCTTGTTTCTTTCTTCAAAAGAAAATATGACAATGTGCATTATACATGCTATCCACAATTTCCTTGTTTGGGTCGAATTATCGCCCATTATCAACTGACACCTGATTCAAAAGGGCATTTAAGAAGTTTCACAGTGGGGGATCCCTGGGTGGCGCAGCGGTTTGGCGCCTGCCTTTGGCCCAGGGCGCGATCCTGGAGACCCGGGATCGAATCCCACATCGGGCTCCTGGTGCATGGAGCCTGCTCCTCCCTCTGCCTGTGTCTCTGCCTCTCTCTCTTTCTCTCTGTGACTATCATAAAAAAAAAAAAAAGTTTCACAGTGTATGGTGGTGAGCAGTTTCCTCAGCAGAAAATTCTCCTCCTTGAAAAAGAAGTTTGTATTCACTGATCAAAATGGACTTGAGAGATCTGCCATGGAAACCCCAAGCCTTTTCTTTTGAGGCCGACACAAGCACTGTGTCCCAACTGACTTGGTAAAATCAAGAGAACAAAGATACGTGTAAACAGCATACAAGATGATGTGATCTTCATACTGTTTTCTTTAATCATAGGTGGATACAAGAATAAATGAAAATTGTACATATTCTGGAATCACTTGTTGAGGAAGGATCTCAGTGCTGATGAAGGTGGGGCTTTCCTGTTTGCTTTGGCCTGCAAGACTACCCTGACTCTGGGTTCCTGCTGGGAAGGAGGGACAGGGGTGCTGTCAATGCTCAGCATAGAGCTATGGCCATGTTCTGTGGGTTCTGCAAGCAACTGTGTCACTTAGGTGGTGTGGGATTGTGCGTGTGAGTGTTGTGTGTATGTGTGAGTCTATGTGGTATGATTGTGAATGTGAGTGTGTGTGTTCCCTCAGGAGGTATTTCCCATGTACTCAGCACAATTCAAGGGTCAAATTTCCCCCTCAAATCACCACTGCATCACCACTGCACACTTTACATCTAGCACTGCATTGCTCCCTCACCATAGCTGGACCTGAGGGTTTGTTGGCTCTTCTCTTTCCTTGTGGAGATGGTACAGAAAGGGATGGCCCAAACTCTTGACCACCTAAGTTGTAAAAGCCAAAATGTGAACTCACAGTGTGGGTTTTGATGCTGTTGCTCTGGGCCACTGACCTGCACTTATCACTCAGCCATTGGATCATTAGCCATAGAGCAAGGGAGTTCCAGCATCTGTGTGCCTGACTGGGAAACATAAATGTATAGAGGTCCCACACACTGCTATCATGCTACAGTGGCCCCAGTGGTCCCATCACTCAGGGCAGCTGCATTTACCTGTCAACGAAAGAGCTGAGGACAGAATCATCCTAAGATCAGGGGACATAATCCTGAGAGCAGCAGGGTGCACCCTGAGTTCTTATTTCCACCAGTTCTCCACTTTGCTTTCCCAAGGCCACTCCAATGTCATTACTGCCCTGAGCACTCAAACTACTCCAAGACCACATGGGCTGCTAAGGCTCTCGGTCCCTGTGTGGATGGTGGAGCCGACCTGGTAGCCCCTGGTGGAGCCTCTATGTGCTGCCCTGTGGTGAGGGAGGAAGAAAGGCCGTGCAGGTACAACCTGCCCCTGGAACTCCTGAAGCCAATGTGCTCCTCCTGAGGGAATGCATGGAAGGCTCTGTCAACCAGAGGTGGTTTGGTTGGGTGGGTGGCATGAGGCTTGCCCCTCTGGAGCTCTGAGTCTTGTAAGGACTCCCCAGGCTGAGAGATGCTGGCATTTTGGCCTCTTGTCATCTCCAGATTGAGGAAGGCCCATCAATCTCCTAAAGTCACAGGACTCACTGTATGTCCCTGTATTGTGCCCTCTCACTACATTCTTCCAAAAAACAGACTTGGGGCTGTGGTCAAGGGCCTCCTGGGGCTGGGGATATGAACTTCCCTTCTCCACTGTATGCTTTGGTAAGTGACAGTCACCTTTCTGAGCCTATGGTCCTCAGCTGTTAAATGGGGACAATAGCACTCCCTTGGAGTTCTTAGGATTTAATGAGAAAACAAGGCCCAGGGTAAAGGCCTAAAACTATTGCTCTCCCCCACCCCTCCCAAGTGCCTCATCAGGCCTAGGAGACCCCTACTTGGTCTCCCCAGAAGCCCAGCCCTGCTGGTTGTTTGGGGGCAGAGCAGAAAGGATAGCTAAGGCCACAGGTGGATCCAACAAGAACCCATTTCCCTGAACCAATACTTGGGAACTCTGCTGGCTCAGGCACCTGGGCACTCTCTGGCCTCCAGGAATATTGAGACCCCACTCACCTGTGGTTCTGAATCTTTTCACCAATTAGGCCCTTTTGGGCAGGGAAGTCTCTTGAGGAACAGATTTCTAAGGGTCCAGATTTTAACTTCAGGGCTCTTCACTTTCCTGCAGCTGGCTTACACACGCTCCCACCTCCACCCCGCCCATTATCCTCTGATATATCCCTTCTGTTTTACTTCTCCACACTCCACTGTGCAAAAAATTTTCACTTTTCTATTTGTAGAGTCAGCCGTTCTTGCTTATATCTCAGCTTGATTTCACTGGTGTTCAGGATGGCTTGATAGTTATGTAGCTAATTTAGGACCAGCTGACATGAGGACCTCTACTCCCATCTTCTATCCATCTGAAATGTGCTTTTTAACAGGCCTAATCCAAATTGATTCAGGAGGTTAGTCCATGAAACCTGTCTTTCCCCCAAGAAATTCGAGTTTGTTTTCCAAGTAAAGTAAGCTTTATTTAGGATCACCCCAACTACAGACAACTAAGCTGTCCCTCTTTAAATGAATGCAAAACAAGCTTCAATCCATACAAGGAAATACTCTTCTAATAAAAAGTGATAGGGCTTTTGGGGAGCCTGTATGACTCAGTCGTTTAAGCTTCTGACTCTTGATTTTGCCACAGATCTTGACTTCAGAATCTTGAGATGAAGCCACATGACAGCCATGTGCTGAGCCTGGAATCTGCTTAAGATTCTCCCTCTTCCTCTCCCCTCCCCACCTACACTTGCACTATCTCTAAAAAAATATTAATAATAAAAATAATTGAGCTATCAAGCCACAAAAAAGTCATGGATATGTGTTACCTGAACAGTTAAGAGTGAAAAAAGTAAGGAAGTCCAAAACAGTGACATGTATTATGGCTCCAAATGTGAGAAAAAGGAAAGCTATACAGATGACAAAAGCTCAATGATTACTAATATTTCTATATAAAGTGCAAAAGTATTAATAGTTGAATCATGGGAATTAAAGGCAGTGAACCTACAGTGTACACAGTGCATGCATGATATAATGCATTTGTCAAAACCCACACTATGGCACAGCACAGAGCTGACCTTCATAGAAATGGTAGACTTCACCAAATAACAATATCACTCCATTGGTTTCTTCTTCATGAGAAATGTCCCAAAGTGATGCAAGTTGTAATAATTATGGAAATTCTATGCCAGGGAACAGGGATATAGGAAATCGTTTATACTGTTCAATTATTCCAACTTATTCTAAATAATAAAGTCTATTCATTAAAAAGTACTGAGATCAAATTTTGCTAATGTTTAACAACAAACACTGGCTGCAAAATATCTACTATGGAATGAGATCACATTTGAGTTGGAAATTAAATTTTTCTACTGTCATTATAAACTATTGATTCACCAGAAAATTAAAATGTACACACATGAAACAAAAATAACACGCCTTAGTATTTTGTCTTAAGTACGCCACACTGAGTGAACTAGAATAATGTTTCATTTTATTATTTTTTAAGACAGAAAGAGCATGAAGAGAGGAGGGGCAGAGGGAAAAAGAGAAAATGTAAGCAGGCTACATAGCCAACATGGAGCCCAACATGGGGCTCAATTTCAGGACCCAGAGATCATGACCTGAGTAAAAAGAGAGACTTAACTGACAAAGCCACCCAGCTGCCTCAAGAATAATTAATCTTGAATCAACTCAGTGAATGAATTTCCATGGTACCTTCGATTGAATCATTTGTATCCTATGTCCTTTGTTATCTCCAAGATACTGGTTTTGCTAGCCCACATCCTCAAGAAGATAGCAGATCAATTTGAACTGTTAGGAATGTTGTTGTCCCATGTACTTGAATAAGACCCTGGGAAATGCATAACAATACAATGAACTGTTGACAGCTTGCTGTCAAAACCATACAAAAATGAGTTATAATCTTTTCAAAGTTCAGATATTTGATCCCATTACTCCTAATTTACCTTGTAGAGCTACCTGTGGGAGAGTGTGAATTAGAAAGGTCTTGGAGTTGACACACATTTAAACTACCCAACAAACTGTGGAAGGAGCCTCGGTGCCCATCGAAAGATGAATGGATAAAGAAGATGTGGTTTATGTCTACAATGGAATATTCCTCAGCCATTAGAAACGACAAATACCCACCATTTGCTTCGACGTGGATGGAACTGGAGGGTATTATGCTGAGTGAAGTAAGTCAATCGGAGAAGGACAAACATTGTATGTTCTCATTCATTTGGGGAATATAAATAATAGTGAAAGGGAATATAAGGGAAGGGAGAAGAAATGTGTGGGAAATATCAGAAAGGGAGACAGAACATGAAGACTCCTAACTCTGGGAAACGAACTAGGGGTGGTGGAAGGGGAGGAGGGCGGGGGGTGGGGGTGAATGGGTGACGGGCACTGA
Organism: Nyctereutes procyonoides; assembly: GCF_905146905.1. NCBI lineage: Eukaryota > Metazoa > Chordata > Mammalia > Carnivora > Canidae > Nyctereutes > Nyctereutes procyonoides. The sequence goes on from NW_026575043.1 coordinate 47,008,574, forward strand.
GGGGGGCACTTGATGGGATGAGGACTGGGTGTTATTCTGTATGTTGGTAAATTGAACACTAATAAAAAATAAATTTATTAAAAAAAATAAACTACCCAACAATGTAACTGCTGACTTTAGTATGAAAAACAATAGGGAATCCTCAAAAGACTGTAAGAAGCACTACATTTGATCCAGCAATTCAAATTTTGGGAAATATATCCCAAAGTCTTGACATCCAGACTTAGATATCTATGTTCTATTTTTTGTATATTTTTTATTGGAGTTTGATTTGCCAGCATATAGTATAACACTCAGTGTTCATCCCATCAAGTGCCCCGTCCAGTGCCCATCACCCAGTCACCCCATCCCCCCACCTACCTACCATTCCACTATCTCTTGTCTATTTCCCAGAGTTAGGAGTCTTTCATGTCCTGTCACCCTCTCTGATTTTTTCCACTCATTTTCTCTTCTTTCCCCTTTAATCCCTTTCACTATTTTTTATATTCCCTAAATGGATGAAACCATATAATGTTTGTCCTTCTCTGATTGACTTACTTCACTCAGCATAATACCCTCCAGTTCCATCCACATTGAAGCAAATGGTGGGTATTTGTCGTTTCTAATACCTGAGTAATACTCCATTACATATACAGACCACATCTTTATCCATTCATCTTTCGATGGACACCGAGGCTCCTTCCACAGTCTTCAAACTTTTGATCCCATTCTTCAGCATTTAGCTAGCAGAACCAATTGAATCAGAGTGGATTTAGAAAGGTCTTAGAGTTGCTACATACTTAAAATACACAACAGAGAATGCCAACTGATGCAGTCACTATGACAAACAATATGGAAGTCCCTCAAAAAATTTGAAATAAAACTACCATGTAGTCCATATCATTTGATTTTGTCAAATAAGTCCCAAAGATTTGAAATCTGACCTTCAGAGAGATATGTGCACATGTTTTGCAGCACTCTTCACAGAAGCCAAGAATACAGAAATAAGTCATGTCTACTGATGAGCAAATGGATGAAGAAAATGGAGCCTATCCTACCATGTGATATTACCCTTCTTAAAAGGAAGGAAAGCTCAAAATTTGTGACAACACAAATGGCCCTGGGAGCCATAAGGTTAATAGAAATAAGCCAGGCATAGGAATACAAGTAATGCATGAGGTCACTTATATGTGGAACAAAACAGTCAAAAGACATAGAAGCAGAGAGTATAATTGGGGTTGGGAGGAGGGACAAAATGGGGACATGTTGGTGATAGGGTGCTACCTTGTGGAAAGCTACCTTGCAACTGTTAATCAGCCTCCGATTAACAGCATTATAGTATATGCTTGAAAATCAGTGAGAGATTAGTTCAAAAGGTTGAGTGTCAAAGGCAAAGAAGAGGAGAAACCTTAGCAGACAGTGTGTGTGCAAATTCTTCTATGAGGTGAGACAATAGAGAAAGACAGAACAATATAGTCATTGAGAGCATGAAAATGATTAGTGGTGGGTCCAGAACAGGAATGGAGTTGGTACCATGGGAAGAAGCATCTCATAACACCTGAGACTTCCCTTAGGCACCATAGATCATGTTCTACAACCCTGGCCCTGGAGTTCCCTTGGTTTCTTTCTCAAATCCTCCTGCATTAAGTACACTGGGGGAGATATTCCATATCTTGGAGGAGGTGCTTGAGCTAAGAGAAAAGTGCATATCCTAACTCAGTTTCCCAAATCCCACCCTGACCCAAAACACAATGCACTTTATTTTTATTTTTTTTATTTTTTTACTTTTTAGTGTAAGACTTCTTTTTTAAAAAAATTTTTTTATTGGAGTTCAATTTGCCGACATATAGCATAACACCCAGTGCTCATCCCATCAAGTGCCCCCCTCAGTGCCTGTCACCCAGTCATTCCCACCCCGTGCCCACCTCCCTTTCCACCACCCCTTGTTCATTTCCCAGAGTAAGGAGTCTCTCATGTTCTGTCTCCCTTTCTGATATTTCCCACTCATTCTTTCTCCTTTCACCTTTATTCCCTTTCACTATTTTTTATATTCCCCAAATGAATGAGACCATATCAAGTTTGTCCTTTTCCGGTGGACTTATTTCACTCAGCATAGTCCCTCCAGTTCCATCCACGTCGGAGCAAATGGTGGGTATTTGTCGTTTCTCGTGGCTGAGTGATATTCCATTGTAGCCGTGGACCACATCGTCTTTATCCATTCATCTCTCGATGGACCCCGAGGCTCCCGCCACAGTTTGGCTATTGTGGACATTGCTGCCATAAACATCGGGGTGCAGGTGTCCCCGCATTTCACCGCATCTGCACCTTTGGGGTGAATCCCCGGCAGTGCAATTGCTGGGCCGCAGGGAAGATCTGTTTTTAACTCTTTGAGGAACCTCCATCCACACAGTTGGCCAGAGTGGCTGCACCAGGTCACATTCCCACCTACAGTGCAAGAGGGTTCCCCCTTGTCCGCATCCTCTCCAACATTTGTGGTTTCCTGTCTTGTGACTTTTCCCGCATTCCCACTGGTGTGAGGTGGTATGTCATCATGGGGGTTTGGATCGGTAGTTCCCTGATGGCCAGCGATGCGGGGCATGTTCTCATGTGCTTGTTGGCCGTGTCTCTGTCTTCCCCTGTGCGATTTCTGTTCGTGTCTTTTGCCCGTTTCACGATCGGATTGTTTGTTTCTCTGCTCTTGAGTGGAATGCGTCCTTTATGGATCTTGGACACTAGCCCTTTGTCTGAGAGGTCGTGTGCAAGTATCTGCTCCCGTTCTGTAGGTTGTCTTTTACTTTTGTGGACTGCTTCTTTTGCTGTGCAGGAGCGTTCGATCTGGGTGAAGTCCCAGCACTTCGTTGTTGCTTTTGTTTCTCTTGCCCTCGCGGATGTATCTTGCGAGACGTTGCTGTGGCCAAGTTGAGAAAGGTCGTTGCCTCTGTTCGCCTCTAGGATTTGGATGGATTCTTGTCTCACATTTAGATCTTTCATCCTTTTTGAGTTTATCTTTGTGTGTGGTGTCAGAGAATGGTCTAGGTTCCTTCTTCTGCATGTGGATGTCCAATGTTCCCAGCTCCATTTATTGTAGAGACTGTCTTTACTCCAGTGCGTAGTCTTTCCTGCTTTGTCGCATATTAGTTGACCGTAAAGTTGAGGGTCCACTTCTGGATTCGTTGTTCAGTTCCATGGATCTCTGGGTCCGTTTTTGTGCCAGTACCACACTGTCTGGACGGCCACGGCTTTGTAGTACAACCTGAAATCTGGCATTGTGATGCCCCCAGCCGTGGTCTTCGTTTTTAATAGTCAGTCCCCTGTCTATTCGGGGTCTTTTCCGGTTCCACACTAAACTTAAGATGGTTTGTTCCGACTCTCTGAAGAAAGTCCATGTTATTCCGATAGGGATTGCATGAAATGTGTAAATTGCCCTGGGTACCATGACATTTTCACAATATTAATTCTTCCTGTCTATGAGAACGGCAAATTTTTCCATCTCTTGATGCCTTCCTCAATTTCTTTCAGGAACGTTCTGTGGTGTTTCGGGGTACAGATCCTTTACCTCTTTGGTTAGGTTTCTTCCCAGGGATCTTATGCTTTTGGGTGCAATTGTAAATGGGATTGACTCCTTAATTTTCGAGGCTCTTCTAACAACAACCTGTCAGTCAACAGCTCTTTCTATGTCCATTTATTTCCCAGGATCTGCTGTGGAAACAACACAAGAAAAAACGAGCAGACAACCCGGGGACACCTGCCCTGGAACGCGGGGGAAAATATTTACCATCTTCTGTAGCAGAGAACTTGACCCATCAGCGGAGATCCCAGAGGGTAACATGAAAATTGATTCATTAAATAACCTCAAGAAATCTTGTTAGGGGCACCTGGGTGTTTCTGTCAGCTAAGTTTGTGCCTCCTGGTTTCAGCTCTGCTCGTGACCTCAGGGTCATCAGATTCACCCATATTCAGCATGGAGCCTGCTTCGTACTCTCTCTTCCTTTCTCTCTGCCCGTCTCCTCCTTACACTTGCTCTTTTGCTCTCTGCACACGCACAAAACAGAATCATTATTCAGTTTTGCTCGTGGTGCCATTGTTAAGCAAACCTCCTAAGCCGTATTCTTTATGTTTCATGTGTCCAAATCTCAATTTAAAAGGTCCGTCATTAGTTTGTGGCCAAAATAGCGAAATCGCATTGAGAACTCTAATTTGGTCAGATTTAAGGGGAGGGGTTGTGAAGCTAACATTTGGACATACTAGTCCGTGTTAAATAGTAGCAAAATGTTTTCTGTTTTTACATTTTTGTATTGGAGTTCCAATTTGCCAGCATATAGCATAACACCCAGTGCTCATCCCGCCAAGTGCCCCCATCAGTGCCCATCACCCGGTCGCCCCAGCCGCCCGCCCACCTCCCCTTGCGCTACCTCTTGTTCAGTTCCCAGAGTTCGGTGTGTGTCCTGTTTTGTCGCCCTCACTGATATTTCCCCTCATTTTCTCCATCCCCTTTGTTCCCTTTCACTAGTTTTTATATTCCCCCAAAGGAATGAGACCATATCAAGTTTGTCCTTTTCCGGTGGACTTATTTCACTCAGCATAGTCCCTCCAGGTCCGTCCACGTCGGAGCAAATGGTGGGTATTTGTCGTTTCTCGTGGCTGAGTGATATTCCATTGTAGCCGTGGACCACATCGTCTTTATCCATTCATCTCTCGATGGACCCCGAGGCTCCCGCCACAGTTTGGCTATTGTGGACATTGCTGCCATAAACATCGGGGTGCAGGTGTCCCCGCATTTCACCGCATCTGCACCTTTGGGGTGAATCCCCAGCAGTGCAATTGCTGGGCCGCAGGGAAGATCTGTTTTTAACTCTTTGAGGAACCTCCATCCACACAGTTGGCCAGAGTGGCTGCACCAGGTCACATTCCCACCTACAGTGCAAGAGGGTTCCCCCTTGTCCGCATCCTCTCCAACATTTGTGGTTTCCTGTCTTGTGACTTTTCCCGCATTCCCACTGGTGTGAGGTGGTATGTCATCATGGGGGTTTGGATCGGTAGTTCCCTGATGGCCAGCGATGCGGGGCATGTTCTCATGTGCTTGTTGGCCGTGTCTCTGTCTTCCCCTGTGCGATTTCTGTTCGTGTCTTTTGCCCGTTTCACGATCGGATTGTTTGTTTCTCTGCTCTTGAGTGGAATGCGTCCTTTATGGATCTTGGACACTAGCCCTTTGTCTGAGAGGTCGTGTGCAAGTATCTGCTCCCGTTCTGTCGGTTGTCTTTTACTTTTGTGGACTGCTTCTTTTGCTGTGCAGGAGCGTTCGATCTGGGTGAAGTCCCAGCACTTCGTTGTTGCTTTTGTTTCTCTTGCCCTCGCGGATGTATCTTGCGAGACGTTGCTGTGGCCAAGTTGAGAAAGGTCGTTGCCTCTGTTCGCCTCTAGGCTCCCCAGTAACTCCCGCCATCCCCAGTCCCCGCGGGCCTGGGTGCTCCGGGGCGGGGGCGCGGACCTGCACAGCTCGGGGCCGGCCGCCGGGGAGTCCTCGCTGTCCGGGAGCCCCCGCCTGCCCCCCTGCTTCTCCCCGAGACCCTGCCCTCTGCGGCTCCAGCGCTGTCCCGAGCTCGGCCCGCGGGCTGTGGGGCGCTCTGCCCCGGGCGCGCCTCGTCTGCTAGTGACCCCGGGAACCTGGGGGCTCCGCCGCCCCTCCTGGGGTTCAGCCCGACGCCCCTCCTCTCCGGGGCTGGGCTCTAGGGGCGCCCAGGCTTTCCCGCCAGGCTGGAGCCATCTCCTCTGGCCCGCAGCTCCCCCCCCCCACCTGCCCCCAGGCTTCGCTTCTTTTCTTTTCTTTTTTCTTTTCTTTTCTTTTCTTTTCTTTTCTTTTCTTTTCTTTTCTTTTCTTTTTTCTTTTCTTTCTTTTCTTTTCTTTTTTTCTTTTCTTTTCTTTTCTTTTTTCTTTCTTTCTTTCTTCTTTCTTTCTTTTCTTTTTTCTTTCTTTCTTTTTTTTTCTTTTCTTTTCTTTTCCTTTTCTTTTCTTTTCTTTTTTTTCTTTTCTTTTCTTTTCTTTTCTTTTCTTTTCTTTTCTTTTCTCTCTTTCCTTTTCTTTCTTTCTTTCCTTTTCTTGTTTATTTCTTTCCGCCTTCCTGTCTTGTTAGAAGCCAAAACTTTTCTCTCTGTAGAGTTCCAGCTGTTCTCTTTTTAAATCTCAGGTCGCATTCGTAGGTGTTCAGGATGGTTTGAAAGTTATCTAGGTAAGTTGGTAGGGACCGGTGACTTGGGGATCCTATTCCTCTGCCATTTTGCCCCCTTCCTCTCAAATTCTCTGGTGGTCAATGATGAGCTCTGGCTGAAAGCTTTGTCACATTCACTACATTGACAGGGTTTGTCTCCTACGTGATACCTTTGATGCTTTGTAAGAGATGAGCTCTGAATGAAGGCTTTTCCATATTCCTTACAAATACATAGTTTTTTTCCAGTGTGAATGCCCTGATGCCCAATGAAGGTGGGATGGTCACAGAAGTACTTTCCCCATTCACTACATTGCCACAGTTTCTCTTCTGCACAGAAGCCTGCTGAATAATCAGGTTGAAATTTGGTGTCAGGCTCCCTACATGTGTACAACATGTAGGGAGATATTTTTCTCCTGTAGGAATTCCCTATTGTCAAACAAGAACTGACTATAGACTGAAGCATCCCACAAAAGCACTGCATTTATAGGTAGGGATCTCCCTGAAATTGTTCTTTTTCAGTATGACTCCTTGTCCTGAATGTCTCTGTAAGTGGTCCTCACATCCCCAAATTTCATGTAACAGAGTCCCAGGTACTGTTTCCTGTTAGTCTTTCTATGGTTGTTCCCTAGAATGAATCTTCTTCAAAAATGTCCCACTGGGAAGTTGATCCCTTAGTCTCAGGTCTGGTTTCTCAATCTGAAAGCAATACAAAAGTGGCAGTTGGGCCAGGGACATGCCATGAGAAACAGTATCTGTAGGGCATACGTGCTGCCAACAATTTTCAGACTCATCTCTGTAGTTTATTTTTTACATTTTTTTAAATTTAAATTCAATTTGCTGGCAGATAGTATAGCACCCAGTGCTCATCCCATCCGGTGCCCTCTTCATTGCCTGTCACCCAGTCACCCCATCCCACCTCCTACCTTCCCTTCCACAACCCTTTGTTTCCCAAGGTTGGGAGTCTCTCATGGTTTGTCCCCCTCTCTGGCTTTTCCCACTCAGTTCCCCTCCTTTCTCTTATGATCTCTTCTACTATTTCTTGTATTTCACGTATGAGTGAGACCATGTGATGGTTGTCCTCCGATTGACTTATTTCACTTGGCATAGTGCCCTCCAGTTCCATCCATGTCAAAGCAACATTTCTGTAGTTTCAAAGGGGGATTAGAATAGAGAGGTGGACAAGCACGCAGATAAACAGATAATACAAGTTGTACATAAGAAAATCAGAGAGGGTGACAAAACATGAGAGACTTCTAACTCTGGGAAAAGAACAAGGGGTAGTGGAGGGGGAGGTTGGTGGGGGATGGGGTGACTGGGTGACAGGCACTGAGGGGGGCACCGGACGGGATGAGCACTGGGTGTTATACTGTATGTTGGCAGATCGAACTCCAATAAAAATATATACAAAAAAAGAAATGAAAAAAAATCGAATACCATTCCTTTACCCAGGTTTCTCTATTAATGTACAGAGGCATGCTAATTATTTTCTTATCATCCCCAATCCCTCTCTGGCCGTTTCTTCATTCTCTTTTCAAAGATTCTCAGCATTTTCTTTTTGTCTTAATTAGGCTGCAGGTGGTTTGGCAAGAAAACAACTACCTTGGTTTCTTAAGGAACCACGTCTTTATTTAGTCTGTATATTTTTACCTCTAGATTCATTGATCTCTTCCATCAGCTGGCTTTCATTAGGCTTATTTTGGTGTATCATTGTGTTTTCTCAATGAAAATGTAAATGCATACATACATAAATACCTACATAAATGGATGTCTAGATCCAAGATATTTACAAAATGTTTTTCGAACTTGCATTTAATTATCTCCAGCTTTTTGTCTGTGTATCCCCCATTTTCCAGCTTAAAATTACCACCTTCTCTGGCAGTTTAACACCTGCCTTCCACCCAGGGCGTGATCCTGGAGACCCGGGATCGAGTCCCGCATCGGGCTCCCTGCATGGAGCCTGCTTCTCCCTCTGCCTGTGTCTCTGCCTCTCTCTCTCTCTGTTCTCCTTCATGAATAAATAAATAAAATCTTTAAAAAAAATAAAATTACCACCTTCTCTCCCATGTCCTCCTCTCCTTTGGTAAAAAAAAAAAAAATTATTTATTTTAAAGACAGAGAGAGCAAGCGCAGGGGGAGGGCAAAGGAAAAGAGAGAGGGAGAGGGAATCTCAAACCAACTCCATGCGGTGGGTGTGGAGCCTGACGCGGGGCTCAGTCCCATGACCTGAAACCAAGAGTCAGATGTTAGACCAACTGACCCACGTAGGTGCCTCTCCCCTCCCTTTTTTTTGCCCAGAAAGAACACTGGCAGATTCCTGCAAGTCATCAGGAACCTCATGATAATCAGATCCACTCTGGCATTTTGGGTTGTTTATGAGAGTTATAAATCAGATTTATAATTCATCATCATATTGAACCATTCATGCATCCATCTATTCTCTTTTGACATGTGAATTGAGCACATAGTTTTGGCCCGGCACTATTATATCTACTGGAGAAGGAGCAGGGAAGAACAGACCCAAGTCCCTTCCCTAGAGGCCCTTACATTCTGCTGGTCAAAGACCAACCATAAACAGTGATGTAGACTCTATGACACTCAGGAACAAATCCAGTGTGTGACCTGTAACACCAGTGGGCAAGAAGTGGTACTTTTTTTTTGCATGGCATGAAGGACCTGCCAGAAAGAGTCCGAAGTGCCATGAAGGGGTAAGTACTTACCAAAAGATGCATCCCAGGTGTGCTTAATGCAGATTCAGGAAATCTTTAAGAAGAGCCTGCTATATCCGAAGACTGGGCTAGACTCAGGACAGGACATGCCACAAGTACACAGTGATGTCTGGGAGTGTCTCATCCAATTCTGTATTCCAGAGTTTTCTCCTCTGATCTCCTTCTCTTCTCTCTACACCCTTTCATCTGGGTTGCCTTCCACCAGACAAACCAAAATATATTTTTTTATTTTTAAAGATTTTATCTATCTATCCATGAGAGACACACACACACACAGAGGCAGAAATACAGGCAGGGAGAGAAGCTGGCTCCACACAGGGAGCCCGATGTGGGACTTGATCCCAGGACTCCAGGATCACGCCCCCGGGCCGAAGGCAGGTGCTCAAAATCTGAGTCACCCACGCGTCCCGACAGACCAAAATCTTAGCAAACCAGAATACACACTAGTTATGGCCACTATCCAGCAGGCACCTTGGCTAGTTTCTATGGTGCTATCTACACAGCAACCTGGACACCCATAAACATCTTCCTTGGAATCACTTATGAGCACAAGGATTTTCCAGGAAACTCTTAGTGAGGGCTCTGCAACTCAGAAGAAGTAAATCATTGTCTAAATTCAATCCAACCTCAAAGTAACAGGTCAATAGAATCTATTATATTCTGGAGCTTAATGCAATGACTGTAAAATTCACTTGAAAAAATAGCCAGGGATTTTCAAGTGCTTAGTCATTTGGCTTCTCTAGTCTTTAGAATAGTTTCAAGATAGAGCAAATAAAACATTGTATTATTGGCACCCTAGACAATGAATAATTGAGTTTGGAATTATGGCTAAGGGAGCATATAGGTATCTGTAGAATTATGATAGGACTTCAAAGCAGCGGGCAAGGTTAGGATTATTCAAGAAAAAGTTTCTTAATTAAAATGAGTGCCCCCCCAAAAAAAAAATAAAATAAAATGAGTGCCCAGTGGAACCTACTATAACACTGTATGCTCGGGATCCCTGGGTAGCGCAGCAGTTTGGCGCCTGCCTTTGGCCCAGGGCGCGATCCTGGAGACCCAGGACCGAATCCCACGTCAGGCTCCTGGTGCATGGAGCCTGCTTCTCCCTCTGCCTGTGTCTCTGCCTCTCTCTCTCTCTCTCTGTATGACTATCATAAATAAAAAAAAAAAAACCACTGTATGCTAACTAACTGGAATTAAAATTAAAAAAAACTTTTAAATGAAATGGGTATCCAGTGTGTACATGAAGCATTTAAATGCAAAACAATGCAATTATAAAAACTAAAGAATTGGTGATTTTAAAAAATGTCAAAGAATGACAGAAACTTTGAAGCAATCAAGAAAAAAGACTGACACAACAAATATCATTTAAAAAAATTACTCCCAACTAGAAGCTTACACATCACTGCAACCCACTTATAGGGACGTAGACCCAGGAGACAATGATGGGAGGAGCCTAGGTTTGGATCCAAGGATAATCACATTAATTATACTTTAGTTGTATTGGCAAGAGCAGGGAATTGGTTAAACTATTGAGGGGTAAGAGCCTAAGTTTCCAGAGCTCCAAGGACACGTCATTTGCTAAAGTCACCTGGTGGGTTAATCTGGAGATTGGTTGACGGGGAGGTCGGGTCGGACAAGATAGCAGGTAGAAACACCCACTCCCATCCAACTGAAACTCAGAGCCTCTATGAACCTGCCAGGTTGGCTTCATTGGGAGGGGCCAGTGGAGGCAGGGCCGGAAGGGGCTGGGCCAGCAGGGTTGAAATTGAAATTGAAATGAGGGTGGGTGCCAGTGGGCCCCAGTCTTGCTGATAGCCAGAGCATCCCATACAGCGGCCAGGCTAGTCCTACATCCACTTGGTGACCGTGGTAGGGTACAGGGCCTTTCGGAGAGAAGCTTTAGCCTCTTTGAACCCATGGATGTGAGCATCAGACTTTGTGAGGCTGGAGGAGAGGAACTCTAGGCCGCAGGGTGTAGGTGAACCACCCCAGAGCAGCCTCATTCTTGAGGAAGGAAGGAAGGAAGGAAGGAAGGTGAGTTGTGTCAGCGGAGGACCTGTTCCGACTGCAGGAGCTCTGGAGTGTGTGTGCCTGTGTGTGTGGTGGGTGAGCGTCCAGGAGACACCTGGTTCCTCCCTGTGCGATGGGGATGTTATAGGCGAGAACTGTGTGCACACCTGACTCCTACAGGTAAGCGCTGGAACCCATGGGGTCCCGCCACTTTGTATGGGGAAAAGGATCACTACAGGACCCTTCTCTGACAACTTTGGAGTTCCCAGTCTTGTGGGTGTGGTGGGAAACCCTGCCTCCTTAGCACCTGACCCTTTCTTTAAAGTCCTCGTCTGTAGAAAGTTCCAGGCAACTACACAGAGATGTCTCCTAGAACCATGCTCTTCCAGGGCCTGTCCCCTCCGGGGTCCTCACCCTCAGGACCGCAATGTCCGGCCGAGCCAGGACTCGAGCTCGAGGCAGAGCCCGTGGTAGGTTCCCGTCCCAACCCGCGCCACCTGGAGCCGCAGCGCCACCTGGAGCCGCAGCGCCACCTGGAGCCGCAGCGCCACCTGGAGCCGCAGCGCCGCCAGTGAGCACAATCCTGTTCAGTCTCATCTATGCAGAAGATGCTGGATCTTCCTCAGCTGCTTCCCTCTCACGTGCCTTCACTCTCGCAAAGGGCTTTACTTTCATCCTGAGAGTATGGAAAGGTGTCTGAATATCTTGGCTCCAGCCAAGGACTCCTCTTTGAGGATGAATTCAAAACAAGCAGCTGACACCCCACAGGTGTCTGTGCGCTGCTGAGGTGCCCTCCCCGACATGCCCCACTCCTCTCCTCTAAAGAAGCCCCATTCTGCCCTTTGCTGCCTTCTAGATCCATCCTAGACTCCTCTAAAACCCTTCATGTAAACAACCAGGAAATACTGTCCTCTCCCAATTAAAAAAAAATCCTAGCATCTGACAACGTCTTACCACCTCTGTTTCCCCCCTCTGGCCCCAACCCCCAGCATCCTTTGCTGAACACCACAAGTGGCCTCCTAACTGGTCTTCCTGCATTTGCCCTCGTCATTTTTTCGGTTACTCAGCACAGAACCAGTAAGTCAGTCCATGCAGCTCCTCTGCCCAATGCCCTGTACACGTTCCTGTCTTCTTAGTCCGAACACATTGTTCCAGATGGCCTTCCTCCCACCACCCCTGTGACTTCTCCTGCTTCTCTCCCCTTGTTCAGCTCCTGCTTCCTTGGACATTGCTGCCTTAGAAAACTTGCTCTTTACCTGTGGCTCCCATAACCTTGTAACTCTCCTCCAAAGCTTTGGTGGAGTCCCAACCTCCTCCCGAGGCTCTGTTTCATACCCCATGAACTCACCCAGCCCCCCTTCACAAACCTACCTTCCCCATAACACAAATTTTCTGTACTTTGTTCTCTTTTACTTCATTTCCCTGGCCATTAACATACTAATGTTATATACATTATGATTTTCTGTTACTGGCGTGTGAGCCATTACAAGGGAACGTGCTCCATGCCCTGATAGCACTTGGGCACATAGCAGGCAAATAATTTTTGGATGAGGGACAAATTCCATTAACAGCACTCTTTATGTCTATCCCCTCAAATATGCAGACTCAGCAAACCAGCCGAATTCCACCTAGCCCGTGGCCGCTGCAACCGGAAAGCCAAGTGGTTAAGCCTGCACAACGAAGAAGACCGAAAAGAGCATCTCGGCCTCCAGGTGACAATGGGGAAAGAGAGGGCTATGGTGAGGGGCAGGGAGATTTAATCTCTGAGGGTGTACCATAGTGATACCAGCCCAGCCGAGGGCCTCAGGATCCCCATAGAGTTTGACAGGATAGGAAGAGTGTATAGCCCTCAACTATTTTTCTTTTCTGCAACGAATTAATTGCTCAGTGTTTTCTTCCCCTTATATTTTAAAGCTTATGGAAAAGTGGAGATGGATAACAGTCTAACCAATTGTTCAATTATAATGTCTTTTCAGGTTTAGACAATGCATTCATATATAACTACAAGTTAACTAGGAATTCTAGAAACATGAGTGGGTTTGAAATCAATGCACTAGAAGGTTGAGCAGCTGCTTGAGCCCCTCAGCCTTGCCTGCATTGTATTCTCCGCCTAGGTGGAAGGGTATCATTATGCAAGTGAGCATTCAGACTCGTATATTAGCCAAGGGTTTGGCTAAAACTATTAAACCTCAGGTCTGATTCTCTGACTTGCTCCTATCTTAAAGTGTTTTAAAAGAGCATTGGGAGGGGCAGAGGTACAGAGTGAATCTTAAACAGGCTCCATGCTGAATGTGCAGCTCGATGCGGGGCTTGATCTCAGGACCCTGAGATCATGACCTGAGCCAAAATCAAGAGTGGGACACCTGGATGGCTCAGTCAGTTAAGTTTTAAATTATTATTAATTATGGTGAGAATAGTTAACATGAGATCTGTCCTTTTTTCCTTTTTTAAAGGCTGAATAATAGTCTGTGGTATGGATATACCATGTTAACTTACCCATTCATCTGTTAGTATTTGGGTTGTTTCCGGGGCTTGGCTATTTTTAATACTGTTGCAGTGAACGTGGGAGTGCTAATATATCTTTGAGATTCTGATTTCAATTTCTCTGAAAGAATCTCCCAGAAGTAGGACTGCTGGACTATATGGTGGTTCTACTTCTAAGTGTTTGGAGTAATCTCTATACTGTTTTCCGTAGCAGCTGTACCATTTTTGCATTATCAAGGGATTGAAATTTCTCCACATCTTCACCAGCATTTGTGGTCTTTAAAAAAAAATTTCTCTCTCTCTCTCTTTCTCTCTCTCTCTCCTCTCTCTCTCTCTCTCTCACACACACACACACACACACAAACACACACACACTGCCATGCTTACAGATGGGAAGTGACAGCTCATTGTGCTTTGATCTGCATTTCCTGGTGACTTTGAGCATGTTTTCATGTACCTGTTGGCCAACTATATGTTTGTTCATTCAGGTCTTTTCTCCATTAAAAGGGGGGTTATTGGGATCCCTGGGTGGCTCAGCAGTTTAGCGCCTGCCTTTGGCCAGGGCGTGATCCTGGAGTCCTGGGATCGAGTCCCACGTCGGGCTCCCAGCATGGAGCCTGCTTCTCCCTCCTCCTGTGTCTCTGCCTCTCTCTCTCTCTCTATCATGAATGAATAAATAAATCTTTAAAAAAATGGGGGGTTATTATGTCGCCCCCAACCCTGCCACTCTTCAGTTTCAGGAGTTCCTTATATATTTTGGAAATTAACCCCTTATAAGATACATGGTTTGCAAATATTTTCTCCCACTCCATAAGTGGCTTTCATTCTGTTGATGCATTAATTTGTTCAGAAACTTTTTAGCTTGAAGAATTCCTACTTGTCTGTTTTTGCTTCTATTGTCTCTGCCTTTGGTGTCTGATGTTATAGATGTTTTTATAAAATACAGATACATAATATGAACTCCATGAAATGAAATTATCTGAATACACAATAGTGAATACCCGTTTTTTCATCTATATCATGTCTGAAGAGTTATGTTTAATACTTCAATAAAGCATATTGTATGTAGCAAGTACTAATGAATGATGCCAGCTGTTTTCTCTCCCTGAAATTTGAATGTGGTAAGTTTGACTGCTGGCTGTGTCTGGAATTAGTTGTGAATTTGATAAAAAGCATTTAAAAAAACTTGTTTGTAAAATGAAAGCTCTTCTATTATACAAATTCAGACTCTGGTATTTTATAGGATCATCATTAACTAGGAATAATAGCTTCCAGAAGGAACCTTTTGAAGAGAACCAGTTTCTGTAGCCCAGGGCATGGACTATCTTAGTCATTCAGGGGTGCAAGGTTTATGAATAATGTAGGTTATTTTAACGATATTTTTTGTATATTCTTTTATTGGAGTTCGATTTGCCAACATGAAGTATAACACCTACTGTTCATCCCAGCAAGTGCCGTCCTTGGTGCCCATCACCCAGTCACCTCATCCCCCCACCCACCTTCCTTTCCACTACCCCTTGTTCATTTCCCAAAGCTAGCAGTCTCTAAGGATTTGTCACCCTCTCTGATTTTTTTCCCCACTAATTTTCTCTCCTTTCCCCTATGATTCCTTTCACTATTTTTTATATTCTTGGTATAAGTGAAACCATATGGTAATTGTCCTTCAATTGACTTACTTAGCATAATATCCTCCAGTTCCATCCATGTCGAAGCAAATGGTGGGTATTTGTCATTTCTAATGACTAATATTCCATTGTATATATAGACCATAATCTTTATCTATTCGTCTTTTGATGGACCCCGAGGCTCCTTCCAGTTTGGCTATTGTGCACATTGCTGCTATAAACACTGGGGAACAGGTGGCTTGGATTTTCACTGCATTTGTATCTTTGGGGTAAATTCCCTGTAGTGCAATTGCTGAGCCATATAGTAGCTCTATTTTTAACTCTTTCAGGTACCTCCATCCACACAGTTTGCCAGAGTGACTGCACCAGGTCACATTCCCACCTACAGTGCAAGAGGGTTCCCCCTTCTCCGCATCCTCTCCAACATTTGTGGTTTCCTGTCTTGTGACTTTTCCCCATTTCCCACTGGTGTGAAGTGGTATCTCATCATGGGGGTTTGGATCGGTAGTTCCCTGATGGCCAGTGATGTGGAGAATGTTCTCATATGCTTGTTGGCCATGTCTAAGTGGTCTTTGGGGAAATTTCTTTTCATGTCTTTTGCCCATTTCATGATGAGATTGTTTCTTTGCTGTTGAGTTGAAGTTCTTTATAGATCTTGGATACTAGCCCTTTATCTGATAGGTCATTTGCAAATATCTTCTCCCATTCTGTAGGTGGACTGTTTCTTTTTCTTTTTCCTTTTTTTTTTATGATCATCATTGCCTTTTATTTGACTTTTATGACCAACCTCGTGGTTTCACACTGCAACAATTTATGAGCACTGGAAAAGCAAAGTTGAATTTTCCGTTCCTTTTTTTTTTTAAGAGTATAATCCTTTTATTTATTTTTATTTATTTTTTTATTGGAGTTCAATTTGCCAACATATACCATAATACCCAGTGCTCATCCCATCAAGTGCCCACCTCAGTGCCCATCACCCAGTCACTCCCATCCCTGCCCACCTCCCTTTCCACCATCCCTTTTCGTTTCCCAGAGTTAGGAGTCTCTCATGTTCTGTCTCCCTTTCTGATATTTCCCATTCATTTTTTTCTCCTTTCCCCTTTATTCCCTTTCACTATTTTTTATATTCCCCAAATGAATGAGACCATATAATGTTTGTCCTTCTCTGATTGACTTATTTCACTCAGCATAATACCCTCCAGTTCCATCCACGTCAAAGCAAATGGTGGGTATTTGTAATTTCTAATGACTGAGTAATATTCCATTGTATACATAGACCACATCTTTTTTTATCCGTTCATCTTCTGATGGACCCCAAGGCTCCTTCCACAGTTTGGCTATTGCCGACATTGCTGCCATAAACATCAGGGTGCAGGTGTCCTGGTGTTTCACTGCATCTGTATCTTTGCGGTAAATCCCCAGCAGATCTATTTTTAACTCTTTGAGGAACCTTTGTCGACTGTTTCTTTTGTGGTGCAGAAGCTTCTTATCTTGATGAAGTCCCAATAATTCATTTTTGCTTTTGTTTCTCTTGCCCTCGCAGATGTATCTTGCGAGACGTTGCTGTGGCCAAGTTGAAAAAGGGTGTTGCCTCTGTTCGCCTCTAGGATTTGGATGGATTCTTGTCTCACATTTAGATCTTTCATCCATTTTGAGTTTATCTTTGTGTGTGGTGTCAGAGAATGGTCTAGGTTCCTCCTTCTGCATGTGGATGTCCAATGTTCCCAGCTCCATTTATTGAAGAGACTGTCTTTTTTTCCAGGGATAGTCTTTCCTGCTTTCTCGAATATTACTTGACCGTCAAGTTGAGGGTCCACTTCTGGATTCGCTCTTCGGTTCCATTGATCTATGGGTCTGTTTTTGTGCCAGTACCACACTGTCTTGATGGCCACAGCTTTGTAGTACAACCTGAAATCTGGCATTGTGATCTAAATTCTGCAGTCATGAAGTCTCTCAAATCTTTTATGCTTTTATCTAGAGCCACCAGTAGCTTTGTAATTGTGCTTCTGAATTGACTTCCTGACACTGAATTGTAATCCGTATTCTGTAGTCATGTGGCAGAGAGTACTATTTCTGATTCTCTTTTGTTGTGAGTTCTTCCTTCTAGTCGTTTTGCTCCATGCAGAGTGGGGGTGTGAGCAAGCTAAGGCAAGAATTTGAAACACGACCTAAGTAAATTTCACCGTAGATGATTCTGACGAGGTCGGAGACTAGAAAATGAAAACCAAATCAGAACATAATAAAACCAAAGGAGCACTGAAGTGAAAAACAAACTTTAAAAGAAAGTGGTAAAAAAATAAAAGGCCAAGAATCCCAAAGAAGTATAAAAACGAAAAAGCAAAAGAGAAGAGAAAAAAGCAAAAGTGAAGAGGAAAAGGAAAAAAGAAGAAAAAAACGGAGGGGAATAGGAGATGGTGGTGATGAAGTTGTAGTGGAAGGAAAATATAGTCTACCTGGGGTCCTAGAGGCTGATCCTCTTGGTTCTGAGTGTATGAAGTTCTGTATGTTAGAAGATGTTCGGTCCCAAATTTATATAAACCAGCAATACTTGTAGAAAGCCCCAACGTTAACCACCAAAACATAAGGTAAAAGAGAGGGGCAGAATGGTAATGAAGAGAGACTGTAATCTCATAGAATGAACCAGCACGGTATAGTACTTGGTTCTGGGTGCATGCTGGTCATGTTTTAGAAGGTATGAACTTCCACCATTGGAGAACAAAAGGAGTCCAAGAAAACAAACAAAAATAACAAAAAAACATAGCTTATAAATTTCCCAATATTAAATTGAGTATGTTGAATCTAGAAGTAGAAATTATATCTAGGATCTGTAATGGTAGAAATAAGAAAGTCAAAAAAGGAAGAACGTTAAAAATGAAGTGGTAAAATATTGTAGTTAAGATGGGAAAAGGGGAAAAAATACTGGAAATTTTTAGTCTGATATAAAAAGGAGTTGTACTGGAAAAAGCGGGGGGGGGGGGGGGAAGGAGGGGAATCTCTAGTTCTACTAACTCTAAGTCCCTCTTCTTCCCCTGGGGCTTTCCAGCACTGCTCGGTCCAGAACTTGCTCTTCCCCTGTCCTTCCAGCTGGTCTTCGGGGAGGGGCTGCTGTGCTGATTCTCAGGTGTGTGCACCTGGGGACCTGCCCCCCCCTCCCCCGCCAGGTGCCGGGCTTAGGGGGAGCTGCTTGTCCTGTGAGGCCTCTGTCCCCTGGCGACGCCACCTGTCCCAGGCACAAGGTGACACAGGGAGGAACACAGCAGTGGCGGCGGCCAGCTCTCCAGCCCTGGAGTCAGCTCCCCAGTAACTCCCGCCATCCCCAGTCCCCGTGGGCCTGGGTGCTCCGGGGCGGGGGCGCGGACCTGCACAGCTCGGGGGCCGGCCGCAGGGGAGCCCTCGCGTCCTGGGCCCTGCCGCCCCCGCCTGCCCCGGGGGGAGGCGGGACCCCGGCCGTGTCCCCCGTGCGCCCTGGGCTCTGGGGCGTGTGCTGCCGGCATCACGCTCCTGGGTCCGTGGCGGGCGCCCGAAGGCAGCAGGCGCAGCGCCCCGCCCCGCCTGCCCGCCCGCCCGCCCGGAGCCCCCGCCTGCCCCCCTGCTTCTCCCCGACGCCCCGCCGTCTGCGGCTCCAGCGCTGTCCCGAGCTCGGCCCGCGGGCTGTGGGGTGCTCTGCCCCGGGCGCGCCTCGTCTGCTAGTGACCCCGGGAGCCTGCGGGCTCCGCCGCCCCTCCTGGGGTTCAGCCCAATGCTCCTCCTCTCCGGGGCTGGGCTCTAGGGGCTCCCAGTCTTACCCACCAGGCTGGAGCCATCTCCTCTGGCCCGCAGCTCCCCACCCCCCCACCTGCCCCCAGGCTTCTTCCCCCCCTTTCCTTCCCCTTTCCTTCCCCCCTTTCCCTTCCCCCCCTTTCCCTTCCCCCCCTTTCCCTTCCCCCCTTCCTTCCCCCTTTCCTTCCCCCCTTCCCTCCCCCTTCCTCCCCCCTCCCTCCCCCCCTTCCCCCCTTCCCTTCCCCCCCTTACCCCTTCTTTTTCCACCCTTCTTCCCCCCCCCCCCACCTTTCCCCCTTCCTGTCTTATCTTGTTAGAAGTCAAAACTTTTCCCTCTGTAGAGTTCCGGCTGTTCTGTCTTTAAATCTCAGGTCAGATTCGTAGGTGTTCAGGATGGTTTGGAAGTTCTGTAGGTAAGTTGGGGACCTGGTGAGGTGAGGACCCTACTCCTCCATCTTCATAAATCCCCTCCTCCAGGGTATTTGAAAGACTGCTTTGTCTTGTCCTCCAAATGGTGCCTGGTAAAATCTGTATGCATATTTCAATGTAATTAAAAAATAGAGCCTTTTCCAGTAGCTGTTAATAAAAAGAACGTCTCAGTTATTTTGTATCAAAGGCAATTTCATGCACTTTTTTTTATAAACCGCTTATTCAGTCAGCATTTTCCAGTGCTCCTGAGAGGGCAGTGAGGTGCCAAGTGATTGGCCTATAAAGCCGCTGGCTAAGGACAAAGTTTCTGCTTTGAAGCTTGCACTCCGAACAAGTGTCTGGCACAAAAGCAAATTCCATGGGGATGGATGTGGGGCTGGGCCAGGCTGGCCACTGATGTGGGGTGGGGTCTTGTTCAGAGGGGTTTCCAGGTCCCATTCCCCCTTTCTGTTGACCAATGACTGAAATACCCTTTGGATTGTTGGACAGTCCTGACTTTCCTAACTCCAGCGACCCCCCCCCCCTTTTTTTTAATTGTATACCACTCATGGCTTTCATATCCATTTCCATGTAGAGGAACTTCAGCTGGCGACTAGACTGCAGGCAACCTCACTGAAGGAGAGAAAGCGTTTTGGGGGTATTTTTCGAGACCATGTGGTGGATACCCGACAGTACTTGGAACATGTTAGAGAGTCCACGACAGGTATGCTGGCCATTAACGACCCAGCCTGAGGGAATTGTTCACGTGAAACCTGTGCATGTTTGTGTTTAAGAGTGTGTGTAAAGCTTCATCCCATCACTGTGAGTGGAGGTAACCTCCCAAACTGCTTACGTTGTTGTAATGGCACCCGATTTTGCAGAAACAGAGACTATTAGAGAGTCCTAGATGGACTCTCCATTTTTCTATTCCTTTTGTAGCCACTAAGACAGAATGACCCAGCTCTTTGAATGCACTGAGACTTTAGAAAAAAGAAACCTAAGCATAATTACAACATTTACATTATTCTGGCTCCCCACCCAGCTCCCCCTGTTGCAAGCCTTGTGTTAGAGATTTTTCTTCTGATCTCTTGTTAAATATTTTAATCTTCTATTTTAACTCTCTAAATGTCTGCTTGAGTGAGGACTCCTCTAAATGGATGATGCATACTCTGGACATCAGCTGTATGTAAATGTTTATGTGTTTGGTGGTTAATATCCTTGTTTGGCCTAACTTTGGCTTTCGGTATTGGGATGTCCACATTATTTAGGTACAGTCAGTCTGCTTGTTTCATTATTGACACGTGGATTCATTTTTGCAGGCACGCTGGGTAGACCTGTAAAGCTATTCACAAACCATTTCCGAGTGACGTCCCGCCCCCAGCAGGTCACATATAAGTACAACATTGACTACATGCCAGACATCGAGGATGGAAAAGTTCGTTCAGAATTGCTTTTGCAGCATAAAGCATTTATTGGAGAGTGCCATATATTTGATGGGAGCTCTTTATTATTACCTCACAAGCTACTGTTGCCGGTTAAGTACTGTTATTGGATGTTTTCTTTTTAAATTTTATTTATTTGATAGAGCAAGAGAGAATGAGCAAGAGGGCAGAGGGAGAGGGACAAGCAGTCTCCCCATTGAGCAGGGAGCACAACTCGGGGCTCAAACCCAGGACCTGAGATCACTACCTGAGCCAAAGGCAGATGCTTAACAAATTGAACCACCCAGGCACCCTAGACATTTTCTTGACCTTTGTTCTCTTCCTCTCACATCTTCACTGTTTTAAAGCAAATACCATTTTTGTACAACGATTTGAGGAGACCTGAAGATCTCTTGCCCATGGGATTTGTAACAAAACCCACATGCCATGTGTGCTTATCACTGATGTTCCCTCCTGCCTCATGTCAGTGCTTTTTTTTTTTTTGTCAGTGCTTAAAATGAATCTGAGAGCAAAATATATACATGTTTTACATTTTCAATGGCAAATATGGGTCAAGTGCTGATGAAGTATTGAATAGTTTTTATCTCTTGTTCTCATCTTTCAGCAAAAACATTAGAAGGACTCAATATTTTTCCAATAAACATCTATTTACCAAAAGAATAATCTACAGGAGCTCGTTTAAGTTAAAAAAGTAGTTGTAAATGTTTAATTCTGACTCCTCACTTTAGCCTCATAAATCTTGTATTGTCCCTGCATGTGTCACACTGGTGTGTTTCATACCCAGGTGACCTATTGATTTGTGGTTCAATAATGAGCTTATTGTCTTCGGAAGGACTGCTAGACCCTCTTGTTTTTTCTTTATCTCAGAAAACAGAATTGGTCAGCCTACTGAAAAACCAGGTTGTGAAGCTGACCATTGAATTCATCAGCGAACTCTCACCCAACTCACCAGACTGCTTACGCTATTACAACATTCTCTTTAGAAGGTGTGTTTATAAGCTTTAGTTTCCTTGAGATATGACTGTGTTCATGTGTCAGTGGCATTGAACATAGACATTTGCTCCTAGAATTTCATGTTCTTGACACCTCCTCATCCTGAGAGGGCAACGGACCTTGGGGATGAAATGGGACTTGACCCTCACCTAGACATTCTTAAGTTCTGTGGCCTATCCTCAGTATTCTCCCTGCCTACCCCCACATCCTGTGCCTGGACCTGCCTGGAAGGAGGAGCATACATCGAGTATGCATGCCTATGCATATTTCTCCTTAGAGCAAATGCACTGGTTTTTTATTTTGTAGTAACAGTGGTGGACAAATATCCC
The DNA here is from genome assembly GCF_905146905.1 of Nyctereutes procyonoides. Taxonomy (NCBI): domain Eukaryota; kingdom Metazoa; phylum Chordata; class Mammalia; order Carnivora; family Canidae; genus Nyctereutes; species Nyctereutes procyonoides. The sequence continues at coordinate 47,030,538 of NW_026575043.1, forward strand.
AAATTGGAGGCACATAATCTGCAAAAGATGTTTTGGTTCATTTCTGGGAATGGAGGACATCCTAATGGTCTTTCCATGACAGTTTGTTGTATATAAGGGAAAGGAGGGGAAAACAGAGGATAAATGGACCTTAATATCTACCTCACAATATAATTTACTTGTACCAGGTACATCTGTTTATTATGTGTAATACAAAGTTGCTGGCAGATTTTTCCCCCTAATGTATCCTCATGTGTATTACCAAATGCTTAATATTCATACTATTTCAACAAAACTTATTCTTCAATTTTTAGAATTTTGAAGCAGATGAATTTGAAGCAAGTTGGTCGCAACTATTATAACAAGCAAGAGGCCACTGAGTTCTTCGATCACAAGTTGGTATAAAATAGTTTCATGTAATGTTTGTAATGTATACATCTAAGTCCCATAGATTCTCACATGCAAACATATGTAGGTATATATGTGTAAGCCTGTGGTTAATAATAAAAGTGGTTTAACAAAAATTAGGTATAACTAGCACAGCAGGTAAATCTCTATTGGAAAGGTCCTTCAAAAGACCCTTTCTTATTAAAAATAAGGGATGAAATGGCTTGACTCCAAAGTGACTTTTTAGGGCCCTGTGACACGTGCTCTATACTCAGAGCTTGGAGTTTGATAATCCTATCTAACGTGTTCTATTTGCAGGCTGGTCATCTGGCCTGGATACGTTACTTCTATTCTTGAGTATGAAACCAGCATTACCCTCTGTGCTGATGTGAACCATAAACTGCTCCGAATGCAAACAGCTTATGATTTAATAACAGGTCTTCGTGATCCACAAACCAAAAAGGAAGATGTTGAGCAAGTTTCTAAAGAATTAATCGGGTCAATTGTTTTTACACTGTAAGTCTGCTTAAAAAAACAACAACAACAAACCTATCCCATTACTTTGATCACCACCCCCACCCCGAGAAGATGTTCCCAGTGGTTTTCAAACCACTCAGTAGTTAAAGTTCAGAAGCTGACCTGGCACGGCAATGGCCAAGTCAGTTCGTGCTTTTCTCATCTAGGTCTATTGCAAGAGAGAGGGATACGTGTCATTTGGAGACTTCGCTGTTCTTAATTCCTAATGCTGATCCAGTCATCTTGTGGAAGCCTGTCCTGCACATAACAGAATATATTCCTTCCAAATTTCTTTTGCTTGGTGTCTAACTAGTTTTAAAAAAAATCAGGGCTTAATTAGATAGAACCTATGGGCAAATTTCCACTTGAAGTTAGTTTTTTCCTCTCCCTTTAAACCAGACACTTTTAAGAGTGTGGACTGAAAGTTGTTTAGCAACATCATCTTAAGAGTAAAGTTGAGGACTTTTGCTCCCTAATTTCAAAACATATAAAGCTAGTAATCAAGACAGTAGCAAAAGGACAGATGAAAAGATTGATGGAATAGAATTGAGTCCCAAAGTCAGTTTATAGTCAGTTTATTTTTTTTCAACAAGAGTGTCAAGACAGTTTAGAGAAGGAATACTCTTTCAGCAAATATTGCTGTGACCACTGGGTATCCACCTGGCCCTTCCTGACACAATATACAAAATTAACTCCAATTCCACTCCAAGATAAACTCAAAATAGACCTCCATGGAAGTGTTAAAAGTATAAAAGTCTTTGAAGAAACTATAGGAGTAAATCTTCTTTAGGTGAGCAAAACCCTTATAGGACACCAACAGAGAAGGGATGACAAAAGAAAAGTATAAATTGTACTTCATCAAATTAAACACGTTTGTTCTTCAAAGTCAAAAGTGAAAAACAATGGATAGAAAGGTGACTTGCAAATATTTTCTCTCAATCTCATAACTTGCATCTATATAAGTAAAGAACAGGTACAAGTCAAAAGATAACTTTTTTAAAAAATGGGTAAGGATCTGAATTGACATTTCTCTGAAGAAAATATAAAAATGATCCATAATCACATGAAAAGATATTCAATGTTATTAGCCATGAGGGAAATGCAGAGTAAAACCACAGTGAAATAGCACTTCGTACCCACTAGGATGGCTAAAATTAAAAAAGCAGATACTAAATGTTGGCAAGGATGTGAAAAATCGGAACCAACCCTCAAACTTTGCTGGTATAAATGTGAAATGGTATGATCTCCTTGGAAAACAGTATGGCACTTCCTCAACATGCTAAATATAGTGTGGCCATATGATCCAGCAGTTCTATTCCTGGTTATGTACCCAAGAAAAATGAAAACTTATGGCCATTCATGTACCAATTTTGTAGACCTGACATCATTATTCATAATAGCTCAAGAGTGTAAACAACGTGAATGTTCATCCGCTGAAACAGATAATATATCCCATTATAGATATGCTATGTTTTTATTTGGCAATAAGTAGGAATTAAGTACAAGTATATGCTATAGCAGGAATGAATCTCGAAAGACATTATGCTGAGTGGGAGAAGGCAGTCAGGAAGGGTCACATATTGTATGACTCAATTCCTATGAAACAGGACAGATAGGCAAACGTATAGGATGGACTTTAAACTAGCAGTTATCTAAGGACTGGGGAAGTTGAGTGGACATGAGGAGTGACTGCTCGTGGTTGTGGTGTTTCTTTGGGTTGTGTTGAAGAGTGTACAACTTGGTGAATATATTAAATATGATAAAGCTGATATATCCTGCAATTACCTGTAGGATTTAAAGCCTATTAATTCTTGCCTGATCCCATGCTATGAATACATTAGGAATAATACCACATATTGTGAATATTCCACAGGTATAACAACAAAACCTATAGGGTGGATGCTATTAATTGGGAGGATAATCCCAGAACCAAATTTAAGAAATCAGGTGGTGCTGAAATCACCTTTGTAGACTACTACAGGGAGGTATGCAATCTTTTATTTCAGTATATCTAAATATTTTTTCTTATTTAATCAAATATGTCTCCTATGTATAACTGATAGTCACATATGTTAGATCATAAGTCATAATCTATGTATTACAGGGTTTCTCTTGGAGGATATTATAACTTACATGAATTTGTCCATGTATTTGGGTACCTTGTGTATATGTTACATAATTAGAATGGCTCCAATAAGACCTCTTTCATGAGTCTTGGACGTGGCTATGATAGTTTTAAACATGTTGATGGATTGTTGGGTTGAAAATAAAATATGGCAAGATTTCAGATATGAAGACTTCACCTACGTAGAAGTTTCAGCTCTCTAGGACTTGGTTCAAAATGAAAAGGTGAAAAATTACTATCAGAAATGATGTCACTTATGTGCTAAATCTCATAACTCATGAATTCCTCAATCTTTGTTCACAAAGAAACAAGTAAACTTCGTGAACAAAGATGCACTAGGTGGTGAGGTTGGTTTTCTAGCTTGGGCAGATAAGAGAGAATTCAAGGAGTTACAGATATTTATAGCAAACGGAAAGAACTTAGAAAAGTATAAGCTGGGTTTTTTTCCTAAATTATATTAGGAATCCAAAATCTAGCTACTTGGAAGCACTGAGGGTACACAGCCATTCAAGGGGATGGTGCTATTATGGCATCATCCCCACTTGTGCTCCACGCTTAGTACTTACTTGTTTAACCTGAAAGCATGTAATGAGTGCTCATTATACAACTTGGGTATACATTGGTAAGACTACTGAGTTCTCTGTTCTTAAGGGACTTGCCTCCTTGTAGTAGGAAGAGAGATGGCAGACAAGAAGAAAGCATGTATTGGGGGAAATCTATGCAGATAATCAAGAGGTGTTATGGAGAATGTCTGGTGGCTTAGACTGCTGGTCATAGAAAGCTCTGAGTAGCTGGTATGTGACTGTCAGAAAGGAGCAAGCTGTGTGCAGATTGGTGAGAAGAATTGTCTCTTACACCACTTTCAGGATGGGCGTGATGTATCCAGATCCCAAACAAGGCTAGAGTGTCCTGTCAAGAAATAAACCCAGTTGTGGGTGGGACGTGTACAGGGTTGCAGGATATGACGTCAGAGGAGGACGTGGGAGCCACATTGTATAAAGTTCTGTCCACCTACACACATTGGATTTTACCGTTAAGTGACACTATACAGATAGATGAAATGGGGTACTTTCTTTTATAGATGTGCGTCTAATGTACAGGGAATGCACTGTATGCAGGTAAAAAGGGAGGCAGGGACACCAGTAGGGAGGTGCTTAAGTCCATTTAGATCAGTGATAATGGTGACCTGGATTAGAAAGGGAGTAGAAGGAGCAGATGGGAGGACTTTTGATGGCTCAAATGTAGTGAGTAATGGTAAGAGGAGTCTCTGACTTTATCTGAGGAAGTGAATGGAGGCTGGCATCACTTATTGCAATGGGAGATTCTGTGTGAGGAGCTGGCTTGGGGATTGTTGGGTTGACATAGCCTCTGATGGAGTTGCAGACAGGGATATCAGGCTGATATTTGCTTGCTCATTCTCCAGATTTTACTTCAAAGGTCATTGGTTGAGACGACCTTTGAAATGACTTGGGTAGTCTTGGGATGTCCTGGTGGGAACTCAGGATAATAACAGATGGCAATCTAGTTGTGTTGTCATGAGATCTAGAAAAATCCTGAAATCCATAGATGAGCCCTTAAAAGGAAAGCACAATCCTGGCTTGCAGAAAAGCTTTCATAGTAATGCAAAGTGGGACAAGGAAATTCCTGTGGAGACGCAGAAGTTGGTGTTGTAGGAGATCCATCTGGGATATCACAGGACAGCCATGAGAATTAAATAGTGTGTTTCTCAAAGTTCTCGACAGAAAGAATAGCTTGTACAAAGGCTGTGCTAGTCTCAGGAGTGGGAGTGGTGATTGAGGCCCTAAAATGATGCCATGATTCTGCACACATGTATATACATATACTTGCACAAGCTCCTGCCTTAAGACTCTAGAAGCAGGGGAATGGAGGTGAATCCCAGCTGCCTTTCAAATAACTACAGAGAATTAAAAGTAGTAGTTCAGCTCCAGAGGTAAAGCGCCATGAACACTGGATTTGAAGTCGTCTTGTCTCTGGAACTCCTTTGACATTCTCAGGATACTTAACCAATCCCACCAGAATTCATGTGGCTAACTGGTGACTGATGAGGACCTCACTGATCAGCATGGAAGGATCTATGACAGACCATCACTTTATGTGGGAGAGGAAAGGCACTTTATTGTACAGGAATTGCAGCCTAGGGATAGGAGCTTCTGGATAGATGTCTTGGCAAATGCCTTTTCCTGCCGGAAAAGTTTCGATCATGCAGGAGGCATGTTTGGAATAGCTGTAGTATTGCAGCTTCACGGAGTGACCAGGTTTGTCGTCCCCCATTAATGTGGGAATCCTCTTCAAAGTTCTTAATTACATCCTTAATTTTTTAAGGCAGTACTGTAGTGAGAAATAACATAATTCAAGGCTTGGTCCTGCATTTACCTATAGCAAGTCAAAGAAGGCTGGTGCAGTGACCCCAACACAATGTTTATGAGAGTCTTGTTCTCCTGGGCCATGTGTGCTTACAGGGAAAAAAGAGGTCATCCCTGGGACATCTAAATTAAGAGACTATTAAGAGTATCTTTAACGTGTTCTTAAACTTGGGGAAATAGTCTTCCTCGCACACCCCTGGGCCTCTGTTGGTGATCCAGACTTTTTTGTACCTATTTAGGTGACTTGACTAGGCTTTGCTGACAGTCACACCAGTGTTCTTTCTCACCTCTTTTGAGCAGCAGTATAATACAGAGGTTACCGACCTAACTCAGCCACTGTTGATCAGCAAAGGCAAATGGAAAAAGAGTCAACAGGACACACCCCATAAGCCTATAATGCTGGTTCCTGAGCTATGCTACCTGACAGGTACTTCAGATTTATGCAGTCCTCATAGAAGACCACCCCTTTCAAGCCCCAGATGTTATGATGTAGAAGTATAGGCTTCTCACAGTACTCCATAATGACCCAGAGCTGTGTTCTCTCCATCGGCTCTTCCTCTTCCAGATAAAACCATCAAGACTTCTTCACATATATATCTATTCTTGCTTGTTTAGCTATATCTTCTTAACTTTTTAAAGGTCTATCAGATAAAATGCGAAAAGACTACAGGGTGATGAGAGACTTGGCTCTTCATATGAGATTGGATCCAGAAAAAAGGCAGCACGAATTACGGAAACTGATGAATACTATACAAACGTAAGTCCTATTCTTCTCTCTGTGTGTTTGTGTGTGTGTCCGGAAGTTGAGACCCGTGCAGAACTCTTGATATCTCCGATTCTCCAACTAAAAAACAACAGGTTGGAAGAAAACGGCCTCTTGTGGGAACGACTCTATTTGTTTCATCGATGCAAAGTTAGAGGAGGTCTGGAGGGGAAGAACAAAATAGAAAGACCCTAAGCACAAATGTGAGAGTAAGGACATGAATTCAGAGTACTAGAGACCCTCTCTCTGCAACATGTCAATACAGAAGACAAACAACAAGGCATCTTAGATTAAAGGAGAATTTTGCAAATGGATCATTTTTGCTTATTTCCTTTGGTTCTATTCTGTGGAAATATTTTAACTTTCAGAAATAGGGAGGTACAACGGGAACTTCAACTCTGGGATTTGAAATTTGATACCAACTTCATGTCCTTCTCGGGAAGGATCTTGAAAGAAGTAAGAATTTTTCAAGGAAGAAGAGCGGTAAGACAGCTTCAAAATGGTCATGTTCTAGTTACTCTTGCAGTCATTTGGGGCCAAATGAATAATAATGCAGAGGAACTAAGTCAGGTCAGTAACTCACTGCTCTCTCTTCTTGGGCTGTTTGTCCTTTCTCTAGGGGAGAGCGAGCAGGTGTTCAATTAGAATGCATGTAACATCCTTGGCATATAGTAAACTCTATAGTTTACCTTGGTTGGTGTTGTGGACATCTCTCATGGCAAAACAATATGCCAAGTGTATCCTTAAGAGTCAAATAGCTAGAATCCAAACAATCCAGAGTAACCCATGATAGAATCCCAGTATTACTTACCACTATCTTAAGGAAAGAATATGTAATTCAGTTATGACCAAAGTTTAAAATTGTAATGTTTTGGTAGGAAGTAGCAAGAATTTGCAATAGAAAGGCTCTTTAATGTTATTTCTTTAAAAACTGAAGTCTTATACTATGTCTTCCAGTTTGACTCCCATCCACAGTTTGCAGATTGGTCGAGAGAGACCAGAAGTGGACCCTTACTCAATGTGAAGTCACTAGATCATTGGCTAATACTCTATCCTACGAGAAATTATGGAGCAGCCTCATCCTTAGTACAGAGTCTACGGAAAGTCACACCCACCATGGGCATAGCTATGAGAGAGGCAAAAATGTAAGTAGAGCTGAAATTAAGATCTATAACAACCGATCTTCAAATCGGAGGTAAAGTGGAGTCAGACGATATTAAATTATAGGAATTGGCCACTGTATTAAAACCCTGGAGGTTTGTAAACAAAAAAAAAAAGCCTAATCTATTCCAATTAACTGTAAAATAGGCTTTGGGGATATATAGTTTGTGGCTATTGGGATACATGCTGAGGAAGCCAAAAATTGAACTTATTTTTGTTTTAAGAACAAACTATCAGGGTACCTGGTGGCTCAGTCAGTTAAGCATCTGACTCTTGGTTTTGGCTCAGATCGTGCTGGGTGCTCAGTGGAGAGTATACTTAAGGGAGTCACACAGAGTGATCCTCCTTATGTGTGCATGTGCACAAGCTCTCCCTCAAATAAGTAAATCTTTCATGACCATTAGTTAAAAGTAGTTTGTTATTTTTTAAACATTGTACCTTGTTTTTATGTGGTGCTCCATTGGCTGCATAAAACGTTTGTTACATATTTACCTTTTGAATACAGATGATATATACTTATTTTCTAGGCTTGAAGTAAGTGATACAGTCCAGTCCTATACAACCGTCTTAGAAAATCATGTTACCTCCAAAACACAGATGGTAAGTTTCTATTTGATAGCACTTCCTTTTTTTTTTTTAAGATTTTATTTATTCATAGAGATGCAGATAGAGGCAGAGACACAGACAGAGGGAGAAGCAGGCTCCATGCAGAGAGCACGACATGGGACTCGATCCAGCGTCTCCAGGATCACACCCTGGGCTGTAGGCGGTGCTAAACCGCTACACCACCGGGGCTGCCCCCCCCCCTTTTTTTTTTACAAAGATTTTATTTATTCAGGAAAGAGACAGGAGAGACAGAAGCAGGCTCCATGCAGGGAGACCAATGTGGGACTCCAGGATCATGCCCTGGGCCAAAGGCAGGTGCTAAACCGCTGAGCCACCCAGGCGTCCCATTGACAGCAGCTTCCTGTCTTACTTTGTAGTGTTATAAATCTCACCTGTTAGATCTTGAGTGTCTACCACTCAAAATTAATCTCAAGCGCCCTTTCTTTGGCAGGGACTGGTCTTCAATTTCTGTCCTTTCCTGTCTCTGAGTCTGTCAGCCTGTTCATGGTCTCTGACCTTTCAGCCATGTTCACTGGAAAGTGGGCAGACACTTGGGAGAAAGTGGCCTCAATTGCTGAGCTCACCTTTCTGGGTCCCTACTTCTTTCCTGTCTTAAGCTAATAACTCTTTATGATCCTGTTAGACTGGCTGAGCCCCAAACAGGCACAGTCCCTGTGTTTTCATCACTTTGAACAGCTCTTCTTAGGAGGAGACTGCTTGCTATCCAGAAGCTGAAATTGTAGGATACATTAGCTGACCACTCTCTGAATGCTCAGAAATCATCACAGAAAAAAATTAGAATCTAGATTTTGCAATTGTACTTAAAAGCTTGACTTATTGAGCTATTAAAAAATTATATATGAGTGGAGGGGTGTGTGTGCGTGTGTGCGTGGGTGCGTGTGTGTGTGTGTGTAATCTGTACCCAAAAGATTATGTGTTTTAAGAAAAGCATATCTATAAGTTAGTTTAGCCTTCATCTTTAAGTGATCCCAACAGGCATGGAGAAATCCTAAGCCGATAATGGATTGGTGTCCTATCAAACACACACATCGACTGCAGTCTATTACAATTAGAAATCATTAAACCATATACATTCAAAAACCAAAGAATAACTTGCAAGTAGCAATGATATTAGAATAATATCAAAAGAAATTGAAAGAACTTAGATCCTAGAGGTAGTATGTATCAAAACCTGTGTAACAGCAAATAAACAGAGGACCTCTGGCCCTTGATGAATATATTGGGACTGAGGTGAGAATCTTTTTTTTTTTTTTAATTTATTTATTTTAATCAGAGAGAGAGACTGAGAGGCAGAGACACAGGCAGAGGGAGAAGCAGGCTCCATGTAGGGAGCCTGACATGGGACTCGATCCCGGGTCTCCAGGATCATACCCCAGGCTGCAGGCGGTATCAAACCACTGCGCCACCGGGGCTGCCCATGAGGTCTGAATCTTAATGCACTAAGCACAGTGAACCAAAACAAAGTAGAATGAAATAAACAAAAAGCAGAAACTAAACAGAATGGCAAATCCAAAGCAAAAATGTTAAAACTTGGTGTTGTCAAGATTGAAGAAAACAGTCTGAGGGAAGCTTAGCAACATTAAGAACAAGGAGAGTTCATGATTAACAGATTTGCTAGAGGTTAAAGAAATATTAGGAGATGGGGCACCTGGATGGCTCGCTCAGTCAATTAAGTGTCTGCCTTCAGTTCAGGTCATGATCCTCAGGTCCTGGGATCGAGTTCAACTTCAGGCTCCCTGCTCAGTGGGGAACCTGCCTCTTTCTCTTCCTCTCCTCCTGTGATAGCTCTCATTCTCACTCTCTATCAGATAAGTAAATTAAAAATCATAAAAAAAGTAGAATACAATGGGCCTAGGGTTGACAGTAAGCTGAAGTGCAATCTTTAGAAAAAGAAACAGTGTGGTGAATTATAGGAAAAATAATTGCAAATGAAATGTAAAAAAAAGGTACAAAATGCATTTGATAGAATTCCACATTCATTCATGTGAAAAGAAAATTTTAAAATGAGAAAGGAATTTCCCTAGTCTGATTGAGGATTATCCCCAAAAAATCTTCCTAGAAGCATCATCATGTTAGAAATAATACATTGAGGATCTTCCATTATAGTTAGAAAGCAGCCAAACAGTAATTGCTCTTTTCTATGATCCCATGTCCTGTTGGAGGTCTGAGCACGTGTTAGAAATCTTGCCCTGCTGCCTGTACATCAGACAGTTTCCATAACTCCTGAGCTTATTTGCTTAGGGGTAAAATGGGGATACTGGTCTTGATCTCAGTAGGTTATTGAAGAATTAACTGAGTCAAGTACAATGCTTGGCAAGTGCTCTCACATAGCATCCATCATGTAAGTGGGGACTTTCCTGATGATGGTACATTTCAGTCTGTGCTTGTTAACCCTCTGTGACAACTTCATGATGAACTCCTAGAAACAGAATAGCCAGGACGTAAAGACTTTGCAAGTGCAAGTGATTCATGCATATTGCCGGTGCCTGGCTCCTAGGCTCTTTCTTCTTCCATATGCTCACCTTCGCCATTATTGAATGGAATGGGATTCCAGACCCTTTACCCTCCTGGGCCAGCTGTGGATTGAATGAACAGACTCTGTTCCTCCACCTAGGTAGTTTGCTTGACGTGACATCCACTTCTCCCATTACTGTGGTTTCATGTCCTAGGTAGTCTTGTTGTTGCTTTCTCTCAAGGTCCTTTGCGTGCTGTCCAGTGAAAAGAAAGACCTGTATGATGGCATAAAACAATACCTGTGTGTCAATTGTCCGACCCCAAGCCAGTGTGTCGTGGCACGGACCTTAGACAAACCCCAGACGCTGATGACCATTGCGACAAAGATTGCCCAGCAGATGAACTGCAAGATGGGAGGAGCCCTCTGGAAGGTGGAGACAGGAGTACGTTGGATTTCATTGCCTTCTCTTTATTTCACTTGTGTTCAGTGGAATTTAAGACTCAACCATCTTAAACGCAATTGCTTAATTGTGCTTCTATTGTGTTCTAACTCAATGTCTTACCTTTCTTAAAAAATTTCAGTTACAGAATGCGATGTTCATTGGTATCGACTGTTTCCATGATATTGTAAATCGGCGGAAGTCAATTGCAGGCTTCGTGTCCAGCATCAATCAAGAATTGACGCAGTGAGTGGGCTTAGGCAGACATTGTGTAGATGGCAACTAGCTGTAGACCAAACAGGAGAGGTGGGCCTAACTAATGTTTGTTGACAAGGGCCATGGACAGGGTATTCTCTCCCTCTTCTGGCAAAGTTATGCTCCAAATACATTTGATGTGGAGGGATCTATATCATTTTTCTGTTGCTGCTTAACAGATGATGACAAACATGGCAGCTTAAGAGGACACTCCTGTGTCTGCGCGTAGGTCTGTCAGGCAGCCATCAGGTTGGCCATGTTGGCCAAGCCACATTCTCCTCTGGAGGCTTGAGGTCCTATTGCAAGTGCACATACTTTTGGCAGAATCTTTTTGTTTTGTTTTGTTTTGTTTTGTTTTTGTTTTTGTTTTTGTTTTTGGTAGATGAAGGACAGAGGCCCCCATTTCCGTGCTGGCTGCCAGCTAAGGCCTGTCTCAGCTCCTGGGACTTCATCCATATTCCTTCTCAAATGCCCTGCTCCCCCAGAGCACACAGTCCTTGTTCTGCTTCAAATCTCTCTTCCCCCTTCTGCTATCTTGCTTTTTCAGGGGGTTATGAAATTAGATAAGGTCCATCTGGAAAATCTCCCCTAAAGCCAACTGTGACATAGGACATAATCAGAGGGGCGATACAATAGTCACAGATTCCAAGCATTAGATTTCTGCTCACTAGGGGCTCTGACAATCAGTGAGTCTCCCCATTAACACATGGGGAAGGACTCAGACCCCACATGGGGAAGACAGACCTAGGAATACAATCAGAAGCCTATAGGTACAGGATCTGCTCTTCACAGATCTATATGTAATGGATCTGCTGAAGAAGATATGCTTCCATATCTCATGTTTCTCCCTTGCTCCAGGGATACTTTTGTTTTCTGTGCTTAGAGTAGAACCTACCTTCAAAGGAGTTTGCACATTCTTCAGTTTAGTTTCTTGAGCATTAGCATGTGTATGACCATCACCAATCACTGTTATGCTTCCTGAGGATTGTGGCCCCCTAGGTATAATTACAGAGTATTCTTTAAGGGGGTCCATTTTTATTTTCATGAATGGCATCAATTATTCCAGTCTAGTTCCAGTTCTAGTTTAATATAATATTGGTTTGCTTTTTTGGTGGGAGAGCATGTGGAAAATAATGTTTCAATCATGGGAAGAAATTAAGCTCTCATTCAGTTCATTTTTTAATTTTTAATTATTTAAATTGGAGTTCAGTTTGCCAACATATAACACCCAGTGCTCATCCCGCCAAGTGTCCCCTCAGTGCCCATCACCCAGTCACCCCAACCCCCCCCACCTCCCTTTCCACTACCCCTTGTTTCCCAGAGTTAGGTGTCTCTCATGTTTTGTCACCCTCACTGAGATTTTCACTCATTTTCTCTCCTTTCCCTTTATTCCCTTTCATTAATTTTTATATTCCCCAAATGATTTCATTCAGTTCATGAATAATGTCGAAACCTTGCTTTTTGGCACAACATTTCCACTGCTCTGTTCTCAGCATTTGAACATACCATGATTTCATCTTGTAGACTGTAAATTCTGGAAAAGAAGCAGACAAATGTATTATATCATGTCAGGTCATTGTAATACTTAGAAGCAATTAAAAAAACAGGGGATAGAAACTTGAGACCAGTATTGTTTGATCTGTTGGGAAGTGGTCAAGTAAAAACTACTGTTCCAAAGCAGCTGGTTCCCTCAAACCATGATTATGGATGAACCATTGTTTAAGACCTCAGCCTGAAAGTGGCAATCTCCAGGAACACTGGTTATTTATTTTGGGTGTCCACCATGAGACGGCAGTAGTCCTGCACATTGAAAGTGCGTGTAATTTGTACCAATGTTAGTGAATGCTTCCATATTCCTATTTGTGTGCATTCACAATTTTAATGAATGCCTAGGGTACTGGAAGAGACCAATGCTTCGATCTCTGCAGAGGCATCAAAGAATGGATTCCTGATTGGATCTTCAGCTACCCATAGTGACTCCCGCTTCCCCCCCACCAGAGGTCCTAGATTAACTCAGGATGAAAAATAATGGAATTTTAAGACTCATATCTCAAACTGACAGCTTATTTTTCTCCAAACAAGGTGGTTCTCTCAGTGCATTTTCCAGGAATCGGGGCAGGAGCTTGTGAATGGGCTGAAAACCTGCTTGGAAGGTTAGTGTCCCATCAAGATTGGTGTGCCTGACTCCATCTGGGTAGTTGTCTGCCAGCGGACACACTGGCCCCCAGAGATGTCTGGCAATGCCTAGAGATGCGCTCTATTGTAACAGCTGGGATGGAGGTGCTACTGGCCTCCAACTAGCGGGTAGAGACCAGGCATGCTACAGAGGACAGCAACACCCATTCTGCCCCCACAAAGAATTATCTGGCTCAGAATTTCTGTAGTGGTGCTGTTGAGAAATGCTGAGCTCATGTGAAGACCAAAAAGCAGTGAATGTGTCCTGGAGGCTACAGTATTGAAAGAACATGAACCTAGAAGCTGTTACAAATAGCAGTGGCCAGTTGGTTCTGAGTTACGGCTTATTCACCCGTGTTTCTGGTTTCCTTCCAGCTGCCCTGAAGCTCTGGTGTAAACATAATCAGTTTCTACCACAAGCTATCATTGTGTATCGGGATGGAGTTGGGGATGGTCAGCTTCAAGCACTGATGGATCATGAAGTCCCACAGATTGAGTCCTCCTTAAGATCTGTGTACCCTAAAGACTCTGGGTATATAAATTGTAAAGTGCGGATTGTGTAAACTCTACATTTCAGTCTCTGAAAGGAATATCACAGTTATGATCTGTGAATTAAGAGAGAGAGCATGGCACAGAGGGTATCAGTTGCTGGATGGGGAATTCATTCTTTGACTTTCTGGTCCACACCCAAGTCAGAGGACAGAGCAGAACTAGAACATTCCTGATTGTGTTCTCCCCATGGAATCCCCTAAGAACCTGTTCCTTTTTTTCTAATCTCCCTGCAAGCCTTGATGTAGGAGGGCTTGTTAAGCTCAGGTACTTATTAAAATCCATAAACACAGCCTGGTGATGGTTTGTGTTTAGGAAACTTCTTTATTCTGGAGTTTTGTAGGTCCTGGGGCTGGGGAATGCCTCTCCTCTGCCTCCTCTGCTTGTCACTGGGGCCTGGTTCCCACCACAGATAGGAGCAGCCCCAACCTTGTGAGGAAGTTCCTCCCCCTAAGATGTGAGTGGCTGTGAATAGAAACCTCTCTTACTGCTTAGGTCAGGCTCATGGAGCTAGGACAGTAAAGTTGGTGTGTGGGGGGACTATACCTTCCGCAGATTCTTCTTAAGGAATCCTGTGTGTGTGTGATGCTTCAATACTCTGAATGCCTCTAGGACAACAGTACATCTGGTGACACCTGTCATTACTTTTAAGGGTCAAACTAACTTTCATTGTGGTGAAGAAACGAATAAACACCAGATTTTTTGTGGAGTCTCAAGGAAGACTTCAAAACCCACTTCCAGGAACAGTTATTGATGTGGAGGTGACCAAGAGGCAATGGTAAGCCCCCCCCCCCACTTTATTTATTTAGAGATTCTCTTTTATTCAAATAGAAATAGAAACTTTTTTTAAAGGTTTGCATGGTTTGGTGGAGAATAGATTGACCTAAAGACGGTTTAAAAATTACACGAACAGATACACATGGGATTCTAGAGGTTTCCATCTTTTTCTAGAGGTTTCTATCCTTTTTCTTCTCTTAGAATTTAAGCCTATATTGTAAACATACTGAGATTCTTCAGTTGTTAGGAGCAATGGTAGAACTTCTGGTCAAGCAAAGATTTGTCGATTGTGCAAATGAATTAATGTAGAACCCTGGATGGGAAATGAAACAGGACCTTCATACCAGCAGACAGGGAGCAAGGAAGGAAAGACAAGCATCGATCAATCTAGTAGAAGACAGGAAAAGGGATAAAGGAAAAAGCAGGTGGGAAAGTAAGATTAACATAAAGAATAGCCTAATACACATAAGAAATCCGGTATCTAGGGAACCCTGGGTGGCGCAGCGGTTTAGCGCCTGCCTTTGGCCCAGGGTGCGATCCTGGAGACCCGGGATTGAATCCCACGTCGGGCTCCCGGTGCATGGAGCCTGCTTCTCCCTCTGCCTATGTCTCTGCCTCTCTCTCTCTCTGTGTGTGTGTGACTATCATAAATAAATAAAAATTTTTTAAAAATCCGGTATATACAAGAACCTGGTGGATCTTACCAATTCTATTAGGGGGTTTGAATGGGTTCCGTTGATCCTCGGGGAGGGGCATAAAGCATCCATCCCTAGAACTCTGAGTTGAGTTTCCCTGTGGCCAGATCCAATGTGTCAGTTTCAAGTTTCTGCATCAAGGCGTCAGGGCAGATGCTTCTATAGAAATCTCATGAGCATTATTACATGGGTCAGTGGTTGCATTGCCCTTTATGGACTTGCTTTCCCAAATCCTCCCCCCACAGTTAAGCAGGCTTCTAAGTATAAAGGAAACTCTGTACAATGGATTTCTGTCCATTTGTGTCACATCAGATAGTAGGTTTGCAATATTCTTTTTCTTCTGAAAATAATCTATAGTCTATATTCATGTGTTCTGTGATTCCAGGTATGATTTCTTTATCGTGAGTCAGTCTGTGAAAGACGGTACTGTCACTCCCACTCATTATAATGTCATCCACGACACGGTTTGCTTCACCCCAGATAGGATACAGTATCTCACTTACAGACTATGCCACATGTATTATAATTTGCCGGTAAGTATTTTTATATGGATTTCCCTTTAGATCTCAAAAGATTGTTCAACATTAAATCTATACTTTTTGAGCCTTCTGAATTGATATCTCTGAAACATTAAATTTAGATAGAAAGTTTTAAAAAAAATCTTTGTTCTTCTTCTTTCTGCTGAAGGGTGTCATTCGAGTTCCTGCTCCTTGTCACTATGCCCACAAACTGGCTTACCTTGTGGGCCAGAGTATTCATCAAGAACCACACCATTCCCTGGCAAGCCGTCTCTTTTACCTGTGACTAAGAGAAGAAAGCCTGATGACATGTTGAAAACCAGCATTTGTAAATTTTTTCTTTTTAAGCTGTACTTCTGAAATGCCTTCCTAGATGCATAGTTATATATATGTATATATAAAATTTTTTTTGAGAGAGAGAATGAACAAACTGGGAGGGGCAGAGAGTGAGGGGGGATCAGATAGAATCCCAAGCAGGCTCCCACTCTTAGCCTGGAGCCCAATATGCGGCTTGATCTTATAACCCCATGATCATGACCCGAGCGGAAATCAAGAGTTGGACGCTCAACTGACTGAGCCACCCAGGTGCCCCAAGATGCATAGTTTTAAATTCTAATCATTCTTGATAGCACATGGAGATTCAGAGTGGTGTGTGCTTTTGTCACTACTACCACTGACTTAACATAACCCTTCTAGTTTCCAAGCAGGAAAATGGACCACGGGGGCTGTGTCTTTCAACTCAACCTTTGAAATGTGTTACCATGACTATGATTGACCACACTTGACCATGTGGTACTTTAAGCAAGCTACTCCACTCATCGTTGAGATTGGGCATTAGTCTCATGAACAAGTAGACTGGAAAAATGACATTTTTTTTAAATGACATCTTTATGAAACCTTCATGTTTAAAGGGACAGGAACGCTCTAAAAGGCAAAATGAAATGATTTATTTGCTACCTAAAACTTTGTAGGAAAGGAATAACCTATGTATGTAGTATTGTTTATTCTTCAGGGTAGGGTGGAAATTTGAATGTTATCTTTGGTGGAGCTGTAATAAGGAGAGCCTTGCAGTTTAAGAATTGGCAGTTCTTGGAACACTGAAATTTCACTTTTTCTACAAAGAAGGGAAATGTAGAGTTCTATTAGCACTTCTGTTTCATTCATTCTCTTGTCTGTGTTCCAAATGTGACATTACTGTAAGTAGTGCCATAATCAGAAGAGTCTTGAATAATTTGTTAAAATGCAGCTGTTATGTCTTCTGAAAACTGATACTTCCCCCCCCCCCTCGCTTTTTAAAACTATCTTTAAATAGATTCAGGAAACAAGATGTAAACCTTTGTTTTCTTACACTCCCAAATAAAATAGTATTTTGGTGACTGGCAGGGAGTAGATCAGCTTCAGGGATCCCAAAAAGGGTATGTTTATAAACAGTATAATTGCTTTGATAAGTCAGTCAATTTAGGTTTGCAATTTGAACTAGCCTTATGAGAAATAAAAACAAGTCATTTAAAAACATAATGTAATCCAGGTAACTTCTTAACTACCAGAACTGGCCTCATAATGATAAATGGAATACTGATGGATCCGTAATTAAAGATAAGGCAACATGTTCTTTTCTGATGGTAGAATTTAACTTGTGATAATATATTCCTAGAGATCTATAAAGATATAGGAAGGAACAAATTCGGGATACCTGAGTGGCTCAGTGGTTGAGCGTCTGCCGTTGGCTCAGGGTGTAATCCCGGGGTCCTGGGAACGAGTCCCACATCGGGCTCCCTGCATGGAGCCTGCTTCTCCCTCTGCCTATGTCTCTGCCTCTCTCTCTGTCATAAAGAAAGAAAGAAAGAAAAGAGAAAGAAAGAGAAAGAAAGAAAGAAAGAAAGAAAGAGAAAGAAAGAAAGAAAGAAAGAACAAATTAAAATGGTTACTAAAACTTTCTGAATGTTTCCCATATGTACAATATAAATCATTAACACGATAGAAAAACTTCTAGATTTACACATTTATAATGATGATGTGATTTAATGAAGGTCTTCATGTTAAAATCATTGAATCAGGGATCCCTGGGTGGTGCAGCGGTTTAGCGCCTGCCTTTGGCCCAGGGCGCGATCCTGGAGACCCGGGATCGAATCCCACGTCGGGCTCCCTGCATGGGGCCTGCTTCTCCCTCTGCCTATGTCTCTGCCTCTCTCTCTCTCCCTGTGTGCCTATCATGAATAATAAAAAAAAATTATAAAAAGAAAATCATTGAATCAGGTCTTGTTATTTTAAAAACCTATTCTGGTCTTCAGTCTCCTTAATCTACAGACTAGGAAAAAAAACACTTGGTTTTCTAAGATACATGGAAATATTTTTGTGACTAAAGCACTATCTGAATTTATTCCCCCCTTACTAGCACTTTATAAATTAGGGGAAGGTGGCTGATAGTCAACATTTCTAGGAGAGAGCCTGATCGTCCCAAAGGTTTATAAACTATATTTCTATAATGTATCCTAGTGCCTAGTTTCACATTGCTTGAGTAGGTTGAGAAACATTTTTTTCAAGATTTTAATTTATTCATGACAGAGAGAGAGCCACAGCCACCTGGGCTGCCCTGTTGAGGAACTAATTAAAGATCTTTCAGGAATGGATTTGGCCAACTAGCAATGGATTATATAAGAAAAATGAACTGCCAGAGTTGTGAACAGATATATATATATGTATCAAACCTCCTACTGAGCACAGTTCAGAGACCAGGACAAAATTCCAGAAAAGGATGTTGAACAGCTTTGAAGATAGGGCGAGGCACAGAAGAACATAGCACCAATATCTAGTGTAAGGAAATCTAGAGCGATGACCCTGTTTGTTACGATCTTTACCAACTGCTGTTGGAAATCATGTTGGCTTTCATCACTGTCATGTTACCTGCAGATTCTAAGAGTCCATCATTGGGTTGACAGTCTTAATTTTTATTTTACTGAGAGTCTTTATCATGAATGGATGTTGAATTTTGCCAAATGCTTTTTCTCTATCTGTTGAAATGATGGTGATAATTCAAGTCTATCACTATGGCAATGCCTGTATCAGTTTTCTTTGCTGCTGTAACTGATTACCATAAACCTAGCACCTGCGGACCTCACAAATGTAATATCTTAGTTTTGTAGGTTAGAGGTCTGGCGTGGGCTAAAATAAACAGGTCAGCAGTGTGTTTCTTTCTGGAGGTGCCGGGAGAGAAGGCATCTCCTTGCATTTTCCACCTTCTAGAGGCTGGCTGTATTCCTTGCCCCGTGACCCCTTCCACCTTCAAAGCCGGCAGTGGCTGATGAATTCCCCTGTCCTTTCTAACACTGGCCCTTCTTCCCCACTTTTTCTTTTTTTTCTTTAAAGATTTTATTTATTTATTCGAGAGAGAGAGTAAGGCGGAGACGCAGGCAGACGGAGAAGCAGGCTCCACGCAGGGAGCCCGATGTGGGACTCGATCCCGGGGCTCCGGGATCACGCCCTGAGCTGAAGGCAGACACTTAACGAGTGAGCCACCCAGGTGTCCCCTTCCCCACTTCTTTTAATGACCCTTGTGATGATGGTGGGACCATTGGATAAGCCAGGATCATGTCCCTATTTTGTTAGGTGATGCGCAACCTTAGGTCCGTCCGCAGTTTTCCTTTCTAAGAAAGGCAGAGTGCCACACGAAGTGCTTCATTTGGACGTGTCTGGAGTCTCGGAAGAACACAGGAAGGACTACCCTGTGTTCTCGTGCAGAGGGACCTTGTGATCTTGTTTGGAGGTTCTAGCGGGGGAGCACAGCTACTCCTATACCCTCTTTTTTTTTTTTTTCTACTCCTGTAGCCTTGCTGAAAGAACAGTCCTCCATGGGGGAAGGTCGTCCTCTCCCACCAAGCGCACAGCTTCCCTAGGGATGCATATGGAGCAGTGCGGCTGGAAGGGGGCACCTGCCTAGCCAGCCAGATCCGTGGAATCATCAACCTTGGTGATCAATGGGTGACAGAGGTCCCAGCCAGATTGCCCTCACAGCCCAATCTGCAACTTTATTTATTTATTTATTTTTTAGAAAGATTTTGACACAAAGAGAGCACAAGTAGGCAGAGGAAGAATCAGGCTTCCCGCTAAGCAGGGAGCCCAATGTGGGGCTCAGTCCCAGGACCCTGGGATCATGACCTGAGCCGAAGTCAGCCTAACCAGTTGGTTAGCCACCTGGTTGGCCACCCCAGTGCCCCCCACCACCCCCAAATCTGCAACTTTAATTATCCTTCCTCATGTAAGGCAACATCTGGGCAGATTCTAAGGATTAGAACAGGAGCATCTTTTTGGGAAGGTGGGGAGGGGCAGAGGCATTATTCTGCCTCTGAGACCTTGCCCAGGAGTGTCAGGGTGCAAGGACATATTTGAATGTAGGAACCCCTCCCTCCATAGGGATCTAGGGAGAGAAGAGCGACTTGGGGGAGCCCCCTGCTGGAGGCTCAGAGGACAGAACCCTTAAGTGCCTGCACTGGGTCCAGAGCTCCTTCCCGCCTTGTCACCCTCACTCTGCACTGGTGACAGCTGAGCTGCCCCAGGGTGGAAGTTTTGTGGGAGACCCCTCAGCTCTGCCCCACTCCCTCACTCACCCAGGTGTCTGTTCCAGCCGTTCCTTCCCCTGCTGGGGTCTGTGGCCCAGGCAAGGGCTGACTCAGCCACCCCCGGTGTCCAAGAGCCCAGGACAAATGGCCACCATCGCTGGCACTGGAAACAGCAACGGCATGGGCAATCAGGGAGCACCTTGGCTGCAGCCACCCCCCGGGGCAGTGTTCCCAAATTGCTGATCCACAGAATTGCAACGGACTCCTAGGGATCTCAGAATGATTCTTGGGTTCCAGGTCATGCAGCCTGGGCTCTTTGGGTTCTAGTCTGGCCATGAGGTTGGTTGTTACCTCTCGTGTCCGGACAGCTGCTTGGTGTCTGTGTTTTGCTTGAGGCCCACGGGAGAAAAAGACAAAAAACCTGTGGGCTGCTCGTACTTACTGCCCACAGCCTATCTCATCCCCATCGCTCAGTGGGCAAGTGGTGGCTGCTGAGTTCAGGGGAAGTGTCCTGGGGGGGGGCGTGTCATGCTTGGCCTTCTGGTCCCCTGGCACGGGGTTTGTTGCTGCACCCCCTTTCCTAAGGTCCTGAGTATGATCTGCTGACTCAGCGGTCCTCACCGCCTGGGGCTCTTGCTCAGAGGATCCCTCCTTCCAGCCCTGGAAGCATTGGTGTGGATTATGATGTTAGTTCCTGAAACCAGCTTCTCTCATGGAAAGGACCCCCTCTCCCCTTGCTCATCCCCAGGCTCCGGATTCTATACTTGCACCCCTCCCCAAACTATAGACTCATCACTCCCTGGTTCCCTGGGTCCAATCTTAGGCTGAGAGTAATGGGCTTGTTCCAAGGAGGGCTCCTGTGGAACATCCACTGGACTTGCCGAGTCCCCCCCTCCCTCCGCTTTCCCTCCCTGGTGAGAGGACTTCTGTGCATTGTCTCTCTGCCCCCCAGAGAGGAAGGAACCACGGGGTGAGGTGAAGACCCGCCCCCCACCACAATGGGAAGCTGGTAGGTTTGGCTGGTCTGTCACCTGTCCCTGCTCTTTGTCCTTGGGACATTGTGAATCTGAATCTGCATCAGAATGTTCTCTGAGCTTGGGATCCCTCTGAGGACCTCTATGGGGATCACTGGGCTATGGAGGCCACTTCATTGAGCTCAGGGCTTCACTGTGGAAAAGAGGTTGCATCCTGATAGGGAGGCTCCTGGGCAGAAAGGAGACCCCCGTCTGGGAGGAGGGAGCAGCGGAAGGGAGCATGGGGTGCAGTTCTCTCTCTCCAGGGTCCCCTTTCTGTAAGAGCCTCTGGCCCTCAGGAAGCAGGGGGAGCACCCTCCTGGGGCACAGCTTCTACTGGTTCTCGGCCGCCTCCCCCCACCTTGGAGTTCAAGTGCAGGACAAGAGAGATGTGCTGACTCCCCCACTCTCCCACTGAGTGGAGCAAGTGGGAAGCGGAGCTCCAGGGGTTTGTCCATCACAGCCTCGACCCCTCCCCCACCTCCTCCCTCTCTGCTCAGGTAATCTGCTGTCAAGGCATCAGGGGAGGCCTTGCCATTTCCTTCTTATAGGAGGGGCATCACATGACAGTGACTCAGACTCCCCACTTTTGTGTCTCTCTCCCTTTATTTCAGGACGCCCGGCACAGTGTGTACTGTCTCGGGAATCTCAGGGTTGGGGTATCCTGGACAGAGAGGTACCTGCCTTGCACTGGGCAGGTCAGCACTTTTGGATCAGGAGGTCCAGGCTGGTATCAACAGCTCCCTGGAGCTGCCCCCAAAACTGTGATGCCCAGAAGTTCTCGGCGCCCACCTCATTCCACTATTATGGTTATATTTGCCTCTTTAATTAGTTGTGGAATGAACCAACCGTCTTCTATTCAATGGAAAACTTTTGAGTCTATTTAGAATGATCTGTTCACTGAACAGATGCAGGAAGTGACCTCTAAGGGTTCCGTGTGATTTCTATTCCTTGGGAAGTTGTCTTGATGACTCATCCCATGTCTTCAGTGACTGTAGGACTTAGTCATGATTTTCTGCCTGGCTTCGGACAAGTAACCTAACCCCTCTGAAGGCAGCTGCATGCAGAGGTGACTAAACTCACTTTATACGTTTGGGCCAAATGGACAAAGGCTGGTTAAGTGCTTGGGATACGTGGGGGAGTGTGGAGGGTGGGGGGTTCTTTGGAAGGACCTGTGAGGCTGTACAATGAGTGTGCCAGGAGGGCAGTGACACGGCAACACTGCTGTATATCCCACATGCCCTAGATTCTGGTAGAGACAGCCAGCCCCTAGACATCTATGTTTTAAGAAGAAATGGCAGGCACACAACATAGAACTGAGAAAAGAATGCCCATGGCAGAGGTTGGCTGGGGCTGGCTGGGACCATGGGGGCAGCAGCTCTGATGCGCGTGGCACCTCTGAGCTGTTCAGAGGCTCAGGCCTGCTGAGCAAGCAGGGTTTGCACAGAGGACCCAGTTACGTGGGGCAGGCCACCAGCAGGCCGCCACGCAAATTTAGTGGACAGTAACGCGACACACTCCACGGACCTTACATGAATAATACTTCTCTCTGTCCTCACGAGAAATTCCAATTCCTGTCACTCCTATTTTATTTATTAATTTTTTTTCATTTTATTTTTTATTTAAATTCAGTTAGCCAACTTATAGTATACCCTTAGTTTCAAATGTAGCTTTCAATATGTCACTCATAGTTTAGACACGAGGCATGGGCGCCCCTAGAGAAGTTTGTTGATCCGGCCCTGGGTCACGTGGCGCGAAGGGCAGAGCTGGGCACCGAGCAGACTGTGCAGATTCAGATCTCACGCCGTCCCCAGCGTGGAGTGTTGTCCTCATTGTCCTGTCTCCAGAGAATCTCTGTCCTGTTCAACAGGTGCAACGGGGAGTGTGCAGCATGCTCTGGTGAGTAAGGACGTCACATCCTCTGCCTCCGTGGATCCTAATTATTCTGGGGAAGATACACATAAAATGACCTCACAATGAATTGTCTCCTAATAGGAGACCCCTGAACCAGATCAGCTGGGCACAGCTCTAGTCAGGGAGATCTTGGGAGGCTCTCTGGGAGGGGGCTGAGTGTCCATCTGAAGAAAGCATTCGTGGTAACTGGGGTGCAGCCTGAGTTATGGCTGGGTGGGCAGTGGGAGAGAGGATGTCTCCCTGAATGACCACTGGTCTGCTTGACTCCTAACTGTTGCAGAACCCGTGACATTCTAAATCAACTGTCCACATGACAGTTGCCCAAAGAATGAGCTTCAACTGACCAAACCTGGGCGATGAGCAGCTAATATTAGCTAGGAAAGGGGCCTGCCAGGCTGGTGCTCTGGTGGCTTAATGGATGGAGTCTACAAAGCCCCAGTGTCTCGATGACCAAGGGTCTGACCCGCCCTCTGAGCAGCCAGAGCTAAGGCACGGCCCAGAATCGGCAGAGGCTCCCTGGCTCTGAGCGGGCACTTTCCTTCCTCCTTCCTTCCTCCCCAGCATCCAGTTTCTGCTGCACAAACTACAGTCACTCGACTTGCATCTACTCACTGATTTTGTACCCACAGGACCTTCAATGGAGTAGTCCATGGAGGTGATATTTGTGGCTCTACCCTGTTGTTTGGCCAGAAGTCCATTTGGATGCTGCCGAGACACTGCTGGGGACAGCCAGTAGATTTTCTTGACTACAGATGATTTTCTTGTGAATCCTGTGCTTGAATTCCCTATGATCTTCTCTGTTTGTAACCTAAGCCATGATCCTGGAAGTACACTAACCACAGAACGGTCGCTATGCAGCTGGGAGAAGACCCTGGGAGTGCGATCGTTCATTGCTGGGTCACACTCCCGTTCTCCTTGTTCACCTGTGCCTGGGAGCCAACTGAGTCCAGGCTGGGCCCAAGAGGGGCATTGCGATGTGGTGTGTGCTTACCACCCCCAGCAGAGTGATGCGTGGGGACGCGATTTTATTTGGATGACAGTACAGAAAAGATAATAGGACAGTGACCAGGAGCATGGGAGCTCGTGTCTGATGACTGGTATCTGATCATACTAGAAGCCACCTGGGAAAGTTACCTAAACCCCCTGTCCTCAGTCCCCGTCCTGTGACATGGGGCCTACTTACTAGTATTATGTTATAAAGCTTGCTAAACTCCAGGTAACGCCGAAGGAAATGGTACCTCGCAGTGCTGCATAAGTGATCCCATATGCCACGTCTGGAGGAATAAGCAAGAAATGCAGAAGTGGCTGCCTGCAGAGGGGGAGCGTGGACGGCTACAGGGCAGGAGAGGGTGGGAGGTGACCTTTCACATGGGCACGATGCTTTACCTCAGGGAGAATGTCTGCCATCCTCTCCCGTGATCCCCCAGCAGCCCCCCCACGGCATACACGGGGGGTGCAGTCACCCTCTATTTCGTAGTTCATGGCACTGAAGTTCAGAGATTTTTAGTAACTTGCCCAGAGTCATGATGTTGATGACAGACGCATCTGGGACAAGAAAGGAGTTGGTTCCCTGGGGACGGAGATCCCCGAACCCGGCCCCCAACTGAGTCCTGTGGATCATGTCCTGGACTCCAGACCAAGCGCTTCCCTCTCTCCGTTCCCCAAACTCTCTTGCTGCAGAGACACGGGAGGTGCTTGTGCCAAAGAAGGCATATGCTTGACTCAGCCTCCACCCAGAGGTTTCCTGAAAGGAAGTTCCTTGAAAGGTCAGGGGCTCCAATCTGTGTCCCTTCTCCCTCAGCATCTTCACACAATAGCTGCCCAAGATGAACTCCTGGGGGTCTGACCAGTGGTCTGTGTGGCTCCCACGTGGCTCAGAGTCCAGGCATTTCCAAGCCAACTGTCCACATGACAGCTCTCTAGTGAGTTACCTTGGCCTTCACCGACCAACTCTAGATGAACAGTTGGTGCTGATTAATGAGGACAGTGATCTACTGGCCTAGTATTTGGTGGTTTAATGGAGGAAGCTGGCATGTCCCCTGCTGTTTGCCTACTGATCTAAGCACCCGTCTGAGCAGCCTGGCCTAAGGTCTGGCTGAGGGCAGGCAGGGACTGCACTGGCTCTGCGTGGGTATCTTTCCTACTCCTCAATATGACAGAGTCTCTACAGACTCCTCATCCTTCTTAGTCTCCACAGTGGTAGCGGAGAGAGTCTCATGTTCTCTTAGAGGGTCACCTCCATTGCCATAGCCTATGACACCCACCCCCCAGGACTCTGAGAGTCACCAAGGCCCTCCTTCCCTCTGTCACCAAATGTTCATTCCATCAACCCGATGGCGCTATCCCTTCTCACCACTCCCCTAGGCAACACCCAAATGGCCAGGGACCCTGTCCACATCCATCCATGGAAATCCCACCATGAGATCCCAGTTTCCTTTCTTTTTTTTTTTTTTTCCAGTTTCCTTTCTAAATCTCCAGATTTACACTGCTACTTCCACAAAAGTAAAAGACAACCGACAGAACGGGAGCAGATACTTGCACACGACCTCTCAGACAAAGGGCTAGTGTCCAAGATCCATAAAGGACGCATTCCACTCAAGAGCAGAGAAACAAACAATCCGATCGTGAAACGGGCAAAAGACACGAACAGAAATCGCACAGGGGAAGACAGAGACACGGCCAACAAGCACATGAGAACATGCCCCGCATCGCTGGCCATCAGGGAACTACCGATCCAAACCCCCATGATGACATACCACCTCACACCAGTGGGAATGCGGGAAAAGTCACAAGACAGGAAACCACAAATGTTGGAGAGGATGCGGACAAGGGGGAACCCTCTTGCACTGTAGGTGGGAATGTGACCTGGTGCAGCCACTCTGGCCAACTGTGTGGATGGAGGTTCCTCAAAGAGTTAAAAACAGATCTTCCCTGCGGCCCAGCAATTGCACTGCCGGGGATTCACCCCAAAGGTGCAGATGCGGTGAAATGCGGGGACACCTGCACCCCGATGTTTATGGCAGCAATGTCCACAATAGCCAAACTGTGGCGGGAGCCTCGGGGTCCATCGAGAGATGAATGGATAAAGACGATGTGGTCCACGGCTACAATGGAATATCACTCAGCCACGAGAAACGACAAATACCCACCATTTGCTCCGACGTGGACGGACCTGGAGGGACTATGCTGAGTGAAATAAGTCCACCGGAAAAGGACAAACTTGATATGGTCTCATTCCTTTGGGGGAATATAAAAACTAGTGAAAGGGAACAAAGGGGATGGAGAAAATGAGGGGAAATATCAGTGAGGGCGACAAAACAGGACACACACCGAACTCTGGGAACTGAACAAGAGGTAGCGCAAGGGGAGGTGGGCGGGCGGCTGGGGCGACCGGGTGATGGGCACTGATGGGGGCACTTGGCGGGATGAGCACTGGGTGTTATGCTATATGCTGGCAAATTGGAACTCCAATACAAAAATGTAAAAACAGAAAACATTTTGCTACTATTTAACACGGACTAGTATGTCCAAATGTTAGCTTCACAACCCCTCCCCTTAAATCTGACCAAATTAGAGTTCTCAATGCGATTTCGCTATTTTGGCCACAAACTAATGACGGACCTTTTAAATTGAGATTTGGACACATGAAACATAAAGAATACGGCTTAGGAGGTTTGCTTAACAATGGCACCACGAGCAAAACTGAATAATGATTCTGTTTTGTGCGTGTGCAGAGAGCAAAAGAGCAAGTGTAAGGAGGAGACGGGCAGAGAGAAAGGAAGAGAGAGTACGAAGCAGGCTCCATGCTGAATATGGGTGAATCTGATGACCCTGAGGTCACGAGCAGAGCTGAAACCAGGAGGCACAAACTTAGCTGACAGAAACACCCAGGTGCCCCTAACAAGATTTCTTGAGGTTATTTAATGAATCAATTTTCATGTTACCCTCTGGGATCTCCGCTGATGGGTCAAGTTCTCTGCTACAGAAGATGGTAAATATTTTCCCCCGCGTTCCAGGGCAGGTGTCCCCGGGTTGTCTGCTCGTTTTTTCTTGTGTTGTTTCCACAGCAGATCCTGGGAAATAAATGGACATAGAAAGAGCTGTTGACTGACAGGTTGTTGTTAGAAGAGCCTCGAAAATTAAGGAGTCAATCCCATTTACAATTGCACCCAAAAGCATAAGATCCCTGGGAAGAAACCTAACCAAAGAGGTAAAGGATCTGTACCCCGAAACACCACAGAACGTTCCTGAAAGAAATTGAGGAAGGCATCAAGAGATGGAAAAATTTGCCGTTCTCATAGACAGGAAGAATTAATATTGTGAAAATGTCATGGTACCCAGGGCAATTTACACATTTCATGCAATCCCTATCGGAATAACATGGACTTTCTTCAGAGAGTCGGAACAAACCATCTTAAGTTTAGTGTGGAACCGGAAAAGACCCCGAATAGACAGGGGACTGACTATTAAAAACGAAGACCACGGCTGGGGGCATCACAATGCCAGATTTCAGGTTGTACTACAAAGCCGTGGCCGTCCAGACAGTGTGGTACTGGCACAAAAACGGACCCAGAGATCCATGGAACTGAACAACGAATCCAGAAGTGGACCCTCAACTTTACGGTCAACTAATATGCGACAAAGCAGGAAAGACTACGCACTGGAGTAAAGACAGTCTCTACAATAAATGGAGCTGGGAACATTGGACATCCACATGCAGAAGAAGGAACCTAGACCATTCTCTGACACCACACACAAAGATAAACTCAAAAAGGATGAAAGATCTAAATGTGAGACAAGAATCCATCCAAATCCTAGAGGCGAACAGAGGCAACACCCTTTTTCAACTTGGCCACAGCAACGTCTCGCAAGATACATCCGCGAGGGCAAGAGAAACAAAAGCAACAACGAAGTGCTGGGACTTCACCCAGATCGAACGCTCCTGCACAGCAAAAGAAGCAGTCCACAAAAGTAAAAGACAACCGACAGAACGGGAGCAGATACTTGCACACGACCTCTCAGACAAAGGGCTAGTGTCCAAGATCCATAAAGGACGCATTCCACTCAAGAGCAGAGAAACAAACAATCCGATCGTGAAACGGGCAAAAGACACGAACAGAAATCGCACAGGGGAAGACAGAGACACGGCCAACAAGCACATGAGAACATGCCCCGCATCGCTGGCCATCAGGGAACTACCGATCCAAACCCCCATGATGACATACCACCTCACACCAGTGGGAATGCGGGAAAAGTCACAAGACAGGAAACCACAAATGTTGGAGAGGATGCGGACAAGGGGAACCCTCTTGCACTGTAGGTGGGAATGTGACCTGGTGCAGCCACTCTGGCCAACTGTGTGGATGGAGGTTCCTCAAAGAGTTAAAAACAGATCTTCCCTGCGGCCCAGCAATTGCACTGCTGGGATTCACCCCAAAGGTGCAGATGCGGTGAAATGCGGGGACACCTGCACCCCGATGTTTATGGCAGCAATGTCCACAATAGCCAAACTGTGGCGGGAGCCTCGGGGTCCATCGAGAGATGAATGGATAAAGACGATGTGGTCCACGGCTACAATGGAATATCACTCAGCCACGAGAAACGACAAATACCCACCATTTGCTCCGACGTGGACGGACCTGGAGGGACTATGCTGAGTGAAATAAGTCCACCGGAAAAGGACAAACTTGATATGGTCTCATTCCTTTGGGGGAATATAAAAACTAGTGAAAGGGAACAAAGGGGATGGAGAAAATGAGGGGAAATATCAGTGAGGGCGACAAAACAGGACACACACCGAACTCTGGGAACTGAACAAGAGGTAGCGCAAGGGGAGGTGGGCGGGCGGCTGGGGCGACCGGGTGATGGGCACTGATGGGGGCACTTGGCGGGATGAGCACTGGGTGTTATGCTATATGCTGGCAAATTGGAACTCCAATACAAAAATGTAAAAACAGAAAACATTTTGCTACTATTTAACACGGACTAGTATGTCCAAATGTTAGCTTCACAACCCCTCCCCTTAAATCTGACCAAATTAGAGTTCTCAATGCGATTTCGCTATTTTGGCCACAAACTAATGACGGACCTTTTAAATTGAGATTTGGACACATGAAACATAAAGAATACGGCTTAGGAGGTTTGCTTAACAATGGCACCACGAGCAAAACTGAATAATGATTCTGTTTTGTGCGTGTGCAGAGAGCAAAAGAGCAAGTGTAAGGAGGAGACGGGCAGAGAGAAAGGAAGAGAGAGTACGAAGCAGGCTCCATGCTGAATATGGGTGAATCTGATGACCCTGAGGTCACGAGCAGAGCTGAAACCAGGAGGCACAAACTTAGCTGACAGAAACACCCAGGTGCCCCTAACAAGATTTCTTGAGGTTATTTAATGAATCAATTTTCATGTTACCCTCTGGGATCTCCGCTGATGGGTCAAGTTCTCTGCTACAGAAGATGGTAAATATTTTCCCCCGCGTTCCAGGGCAGGTGTCCCCGGGTTGTCTGCTCGTTTTTTCTTGTGTTGTTTCCACAGCAGATCCTGGGAAATAAATGGACATAGAAAGAGCTGTTGACTGACAGGTTGTTGTTAGAAGAGCCTCGAAAATTAAGGAGTCAATCCCATTTACAATTGCACCCAAAAGCATAAGATCCCTGGGAAGAAACCTAACCAAAGAGGTAAAGGATCTGTACCCCGAAACACCACAGAACGTTCCTGAAAGAAATTGAGGAAGGCATCAAGAGATGGAAAAATTTGCCGTTCTCATAGACAGGAAGAATTAATATTGTGAAAATGTCATGGTACCCAGGGCAATTTACACATTTCATGCAATCCCTATCGGAATAACATGGACTTTCTTCAGAGAGTCGGAACAAACCATCTTAAGTTTAGTGTGGAACCGGAAAAGACCCCGAATAGACAGGGGACTGACTATTAAAAACGAAGACCACGGCTGGGGGCATCACAATGCCAGATTTCAGGTTGTACTACAAAGCCGTGGCCGTCCAGACAGTGTGGTACTGGCACAAAAACGGACCCAGAGATCCATGGAACTGAACAACGAATCCAGAAGTGGACCCTCAACTTTACGGTCAACTAATATGCGACAAAGCAGGAAAGACTACGCACTGGAGTAAAGACAGTCTCTACAATAAACGGAGCTGGGAACATTGGACATCCACATGCAGAAGAAGGAACCTAGACCATTCTCTGACACCACACACAAAGATAAACTCAAAAAGGATGAAAGATCTAAATGTGAGACAAGAATCCATCCAAATCCTAGAGGCGAACAGAGGCAACACCCTTTTTCAACTTGGCCACAGCAACGTCTCGCAAGATACATCCGCGAGGGCAAGAGAAACAAAAGCAACAACGAAGTGCTGGGACTTCACCCAGATCGAACGCTCCTGCACAGCAAAAGAAGCAGTCCACAAAAGTAAAAGACAACCGACAGAACGGGAGCAGATACTTGCACACGACCTCTCAGACAAAGGGCTAGTGTCCAAGATCCATAAAGGACGCATTCCACTCAAGAGCAGAGAAACAAACAATCCGATCGTGAAACGGGCAAAAGACACGAACAGAAATCGCACAGGGGAAGACAGAGACACGGCCAACAAGCACATGAGAACATGCCCCGCATCGCTGGCCATCAGGGAACTACCGATCCAAACCCCCATGATGACATACCACCTCACACCAGTGGGAATGCGGGAAAAGTCACAAGACAGGAAACCACAAATGTTGGAGAGGATGCGGACAAGGGGAACCCTCTTGCACTGTAGGTGGGAATGTGACCTGGTGCAGCCACTCTGGCCAACTGTGTGGATGGAGGTTCCTCAAAGAGTTAAAAACAGATCTTCCCTGCGGCCCAGCAATTGCACTGCTGGGGATTCACCCCAAAGGTGCAGATGCGGTGAAATGCGGGGACACCTGCACCCCGATGTTTATGGCAGCAATGTCCACAATAGCCAAACTGTGGCGGGAGCCTCGGGGTCCATCGAGAGATGAATGGATAAAGACGATGTGGTCCACGGCTACAATGGAATATCACTCAGCCACGAGAAACGACAAATACCCACCATTTGCTCCGACGTGGACGGACCTGGAGGGACTATGCTGAGTGAAATAAGTCCACCGGAAAAGGACAAACTTGATATGGTCTCATTCCTTTGGGGGAATATAAAAACTAGTGAAAGGGAACAAAGGGGATGGAGAAAATGAGGGGAAATATCAGTGAGGGCGACAAAACAGGACACACACCGAACTCTGGGAACTGAACAAGAGGTAGCGCAAGGGAGGTGGGCGGGCGGCTGGGGCGACCGGGTGATGGGCACTGATGGGGGCACTTGGCGGGATGAGCACTGGGTGTTATGCTATATGCTGGCAAATTGGAACTCCAATACAAAAATGTAAAAACAGAAAACATTTTGCTACTATTTAACACGGACTAGTATGTCCAAATGTTAGCTTCACAACCCCTCCCCTTAAATCTGACCAAATTAGAGTTCTCAATGCGATTTCGCTATTTTGGCCACAAACTAATGACGGACCTTTTAAATTGAGATTTGGACACATGAAACATAAAGAATACGGCTTAGGAGGTTTGCTTAACAATGGCACCACGAGCAAAACTGAATAATGATTCTGTTTTGTGCGTGTGCAGAGAGCAAAAGAGCAAGTGTAAGGAGGAGACGGGCAGAGAGAAAGGAAGAGAGAGTACGAAGCAGGCTCCATGCTGAATATGGGTGAATCTGATGACCCTGAGGTCACGAGCAGAGCTGAAACCAGGAGGCACAAACTTAGCTGACAGAAACACCCAGGTGCCCCTAACAAGATTTCTTGAGGTTATTTAATGAATCAATTTTCATGTTACCCTCTGGGATCTCCGCTGATGGGTCAAGTTCTCTGCTACAGAAGATGGTAAATATTTTCCCCCGCGTTCCAGGGCAGGTGTCCCCGGGTTGTCTGCTCGTTTTTTCTTGTGTTGTTTCCACAGCAGATCCTGGGAAATAAATGGACATAGAAAGAGCTGTTGACTGACAGGTTGTTGTTAGAAGAGCCTCGAAAATTAAGGAGTCAATCCCATTTACAATTGCACCCAAAAGCATAAGATCCCTGGGAAGAAACCTAACCAAAGAGGTAAAGGATCTGTACCCCGAAACACCACAGAACGTTCCTGAAAGAAATTGAGGAAGGCATCAAGAGATGGAAAAATTTGCCGTTCTCATAGACAGGAAGAATTAATATTGTGAAAATGTCATGGTACCCAGGGCAATTTACACATTTCATGCAATCCCTATCGGAATAACATGGACTTTCTTCAGAGAGTCGGAACAAACCATCTTAAGTTTAGTGTGGAACCGGAAAAGACCCCGAATAGACAGGGGACTGACTATTAAAAACGAAGACCACGGCTGGGGGCATCACAATGCCAGATTTCAGGTTGTACTACAAAGCCGTGGCCGTCCAGACAGTGTGGTACTGGCACAAAAACGGACCCAGAGATCCATGGAACTGAACAACGAATCCAGAAGTGGACCCTCAACTTTACGGTCAACTAATATGCGACAAAGCAGGAAAGACTACGCACTGGAGTAAAGACAGTCTCTACAATAAATGGAGCTGGGAACATTGGACATCCACATGCAGAAGAAGGAACCTAGACCATTCTCTGACACCACACACAAAGATAAACTCAAAAAGGATGAAAGATCTAAATGTGAGACAAGAATCCATCCAAATCCTAGAGGCGAACAGAGGCAACACCCTTTTTCAACTTGGCCACAGCAACGTCTCGCAAGATACATCCGCGAGGGCAAGAGAAACAAAAGCAACAACGAAGTGCTGGGACTTCACCCAGATCGAACGCTCCTGCACAGCAAAAGAAGCAGTCCACAAAAGTAAAAGACAACCGACAGAACGGGAGCAGATACTTGCACACGACCTCTCAGACAAAGGGCTAGTGTCCAAGATCCATAAAGGACGCATTCCACTCAAGAGCAGAGAAACAAACAATCCGATCGTGAAACGGGCAAAAGACACGAACAGAAATCGCACAGGGGAAGACAGAGACACGGCCAACAAGCACATGAGAACATGCCCCGCATCGCTGGCCATCAGGGAACTACCGATCCAAACCCCCATGATGACATACCACCTCACACCAGTGGGAATGCGGGAAAAGTCACAAGACAGGAAACCACAAATGTTGGAGAGGATGCGGACAAGGGGAACCCTCTTGCACTGTAGGTGGGAATGTGACCTGGTGCAGCCACTCTGGCCAACTGTGTGGATGGAGGTTCCTCAAAGAGTTAAAAACAGATCTTCCCTGCGGCCCAGCAATTGCACTGCCGGGGATTCACCCCAAAGGTGCAGATGCGGTGAAATGCGGGGACACCTGCACCCCGATGTTTATGGCAGCAATGTCCACAATAGCCAAACTGTGGCGGGAGCCTCGGGGTCCATCGAGAGATGAATGGATAAAGACGATGTGGTCCACGGCTACAATGGAATATCACTCAGCCACGAGAAACGACAAATACCCACCATTTGCTCCGACGTGGACGGACCTGGAGGGACTATGCTGAGTGAAATAAGTCCACCGGAAAAGGACAAACTTGATATGGTCTCATTCCTTTGGGGAATATAAAAACTAGTGAAAGGGAACAAAGGGGATGGAGAAAATGAGGGGAAATATCAGTGAGGGCGACAAAACAGGACACACACCGAACTCTGGGAACTGAACAAGAGGTAGCGCAAGGGAGGTGGGCGGGCGGCTGGGGCGACCGGGTGATGGGCACTGATGGGGGCACTTGGCGGGATGAGCACTGGGTGTTATGCTATATGCTGGCAAATTGGAACTCCAATACAAAAATGTAAAAACAGAAAACATTTTGCTACTATTTAACACGGACTAGTATGTCCAAATGTTAGCTTCACAACCCCTCCCCTTAAATCTGACCAAATTAGAGTTCTCAATGCGATTTCGCTATTTTGGCCACAAACTAATGACGGACCTTTTAAATTGAGATTTGGACACATGAAACATAAAGAATACGGCTTAGGAGGTTTGCTTAACAATGGCACCACGAGCAAAACTGAATAATGATTCTGTTTTGTGCGTGTGCAGAGAGCAAAAGAGCAAGTGTAAGGAGGAGACGGGCAGAGAGAAAGGAAGAGAGAGTACGAAGCAGGCTCCATGCTGAATATGGGTGAATCTGATGACCCTGAGGTCACGAGCAGAGCTGAAACCAGGAGGCACAAACTTAGCTGACAGAAACACCCAGGTGCCCCTAACAAGATTTCTTGAGGTTATTTAATGAATCAATTTTCATGTTACCCTCTGGGATCTCCGCTGATGGGTCAAGTTCTCTGCTACAGAAGATGGTAAATATTTTCCCCCGCGTTCCAGGGCAGGTGTCCCCGGGTTGTCTGCTCGTTTTTTCTTGTGTTGTTTCCACAGCAGATCCTGGGAAATAAATGGACATAGAAAGAGCTGTTGACTGACAGGTTGTTGTTAGAAGAGCCTCGAAAATTAAGGAGTCAATCCCATTTACAATTGCACCCAAAAGCATAAGATCCCTGGGAAGAAACCTAACCAAAGAGGTAAAGGATCTGTACCCCGAAACACCACAGAACGTTCCTGAAAGAAATTGAGGAAGGCATCAAGAGATGGAAAAATTTGCCGTTCTCATAGACAGGAAGAATTAATATTGTGAAAATGTCATGGTACCCAGGGCAATTTACACATTTCATGCAATCCCTATCGGAATAACATGGACTTTCTTCAGAGAGTCGGAACAAACCATCTTAAGTTTAGTGTGGAACCGGAAAAGACCCCGAATAGACAGGGGACTGACTATTAAAAACGAAGACCACGGCTGGGGGCATCACAATGCCAGATTTCAGGTTGTACTACAAAGCCGTGGCCGTCCAGACAGTGTGGTACTGGCACAAAAACGGACCCAGAGATCCATGGAACTGAACAACGAATCCAGAAGTGGACCCTCAACTTTACGGTCAACTAATATGCGACAAAGCAGGAAAGACTACGCACTGGAGTAAAGACAGTCTCTACAATAAATGGAGCTGGGAACATTGGACATCCACATGCAGAAGAAGGAACCTAGACCATTCTCTGACACCACACACAAAGATAAACTCAAAAAGGATGAAAGATCTAAATGTGAGACAAGAATCCATCCAAATCCTAGAGGCGAACAGAGGCAACACCCTTTTTCAACTTGGCCACAGCAACGTCTCGCAAGATACATCCGCGAGGGCAAGAGAAACAAAAGCAACAACGAAGTGCTGGGACTTCACCCAGATCGAACGCTCCTGCACAGCAAAAGAAGCAGTCCACAAAAGTAAAAGACAACCGACAGAACGGGAGCAGATACTTGCACACGACCTCTCAGACAAAGGGCTAGTGTCCAAGATCCATAAAGGACGCATTCCACTCAAGAGCAGAGAAACAAACAATCCGATCGTGAAACGGGCAAAAGACACGAACAGAAATCGCACAGGGGAAGACAGAGACACGGCCAACAAGCACATGAGAACATGCCCCGCATCGCTGGCCATCAGGGAACTACCGATCCAAACCCCCATGATGACATACCACCTCACACCAGTGGGAATGCGGGAAAAGTCACAAGACAGGAAACCACAAATGTTGGAGAGGATGCGGACAAGGGGAACCCTCTTGCACTGTAGGTGGGAATGTGACCTGGTGCAGCCACTCTGGCCAACTGTGTGGATGGAGGTTCCTCAAAGAGTTAAAAACAGATCTTCCCTGCGGCCCAGCAATTGCACTGCTGGGGATTCACCCCAAAGGTGCAGATGCGGTGAAATGCGGGGACACCTGCACCCCGATGTTTATGGCAGCAATGTCCACAATAGCCAAACTGTGGCGGGAGCCTCGGGGTCCATCGAGAGATGAATGGATAAAGACGATGTGGTCCACGGCTACAATGGAATATCACTCAGCCACGAGAAACGACAAATACCCACCATTTGCTCCGACGTGGACGGACCTGGAGGGACTATGCTGAGTGAAATAAGTCCACCGGAAAAGGACAAACTTGATATGGTCTCATTCCTTTGGGGAATATAAAAACTAGTGAAAGGGAACAAAGGGGATGGAGAAAATGAGGGGAAATATCAGTGAGGGCGACAAAACAGGACACACACCGAACTCTGGGAACTGAACAAGAGGTAGCGCAAGGGGAGGTGGGCGGGCGGCTGGGGCGACCGGGTGATGGGCACTGATGGGGGCACTTGGCGGGATGAGCACTGGGTGTTATGCTATATGCTGGCAAATTGGAACTCCAATACAAAAATGTAAAAACAGAAAACATTTTGCTACTATTTAACACGGACTAGTATGTCCAAATGTTAGCTTCACAACCCCTCCCCTTAAATCTGACCAAATTAGAGTTCTCAATGCGATTTCGCTATTTTGGCCACAAACTAATGACGGACCTTTTAAATTGAGATTTGGACACATGAAACATAAAGAATACGGCTTAGGAGGTTTGCTTAACAATGGCACCACGAGCAAAACTGAATAATGATTCTGTTTTGTGCGTGTGCAGAGAGCAAAAGAGCAAGTGTAAGGAGGAGACGGGCAGAGAGAAAGGAAGAGAGAGTACGAAGCAGGCTCCATGCTGAATATGGGTGAATCTGATGACCCTGAGGTCACGAGCAGAGCTGAAACCAGGAGGCACAAACTTAGCTGACAGAAACACCCAGGTGCCCCTAACAAGATTTCTTGAGGTTATTTAATGAATCAATTTTCATGTTACCCTCTGGGATCTCCGCTGATGGGTCAAGTTCTCTGCTACAGAAGATGGTAAATATTTTCCCCCGCGTTCCAGGGCAGGTGTCCCCGGGTTGTCTGCTCGTTTTTTCTTGTGTTGTTTCCACAGCAGATCCTGGGAAATAAATGGACATAGAAAGAGCTGTTGACTGACAGGTTGTTGTTAGAAGAGCCTCGAAAATTAAGGAGTCAATCCCATTTACAATTGCACCCAAAAGCATAAGATCCCTGGGAAGAAACCTAACCAAAGAGGTAAAGGATCTGTACCCCGAAACACCACAGAACGTTCCTGAAAGAAATTGAGGAAGGCATCAAGAGATGGAAAAATTTGCCGTTCTCATAGACAGGAAGAATTAATATTGTGAAAATGTCATGGTACCCAGGGCAATTTACACATTTCATGCAATCCCTATCGGAATAACATGGACTTTCTTCAGAGAGTCGGAACAAACCATCTTAAGTTTAGTGTGGAACCGGAAAAGACCCCGAATAGACAGGGGACTGACTATTAAAAACGAAGACCACGGCTGGGGGCATCACAATGCCAGATTTCAGGTTGTACTACAAAGCCGTGGCCGTCCAGACAGTGTGGTACTGGCACAAAAACGGACCCAGAGATCCATGGAACTGAACAACGAATCCAGAAGTGGACCCTCAACTTTACGGTCAACTAATATGCGACAAAGCAGGAAAGACTACGCACTGGAGTAAAGACAGTCTCTACAATAAACGGAGCTGGGAACATTGGACATCCACATGCAGAAGAAGGAACCTAGACCATTCTCTGACACCACACACAAAGATAAACTCAAAAAGGATGAAAGATCTAAATGTGAGACAAGAATCCATCCAAATCCTAGAGGCGAACAGAGGCAACACCCTTTTTCAACTTGGCCACAGCAACGTCTCGCAAGATACATCCGCGAGGGCAAGAGAAACAAAAGCAACAACGAAGTGCTGGGACTTCACCCAGATCGAACGCTCCTGCACAGCAAAAGAAGCAGTCCACAAAAGTAAAAGACAACCGACAGAACGGGAGCAGATACTTGCACACGACCTCTCAGACAAAGGGCTAGTGTCCAAGATCCATAAAGGACGCATTCCACTCAAGAGCAGAGAAACAAACAATCCGATCGTGAAACGGGCAAAAGACACGAACAGAAATCGCACAGGGGAAGACAGAGACACGGCCAACAAGCACATGAGAACATGCCCCGCATCGCTGGCCATCAGGGAACTACCGATCCAAACCCCCATGATGACATACCACCTCACACCAGTGGGAATGCGGGAAAAGTCACAAGACAGGAAACCACAAATGTTGGAGAGGATGCGGACAAGGGGAACCCTCTTGCACTGTAGGTGGGAATGTGACCTGGTGCAGCCACTCTGGCCAACTGTGTGGATGGAGGTTCCTCAAAGAGTTAAAAACAGATCTTCCCTGCGGCCCAGCAATTGCACTGCTGGGGATTCACCCCAAAGGTGCAGATGCGGTGAAATGCGGGGACACCTGCACCCCGATGTTTATGGCAGCAATGTCCACAATAGCCAAACTGTGGCGGGAGCCTCGGGGTCCATCGAGAGATGAATGGATAAAGACGATGTGGTCCACGGCTACAATGGAATATCACTCAGCCACGAGAAACGACAAATACCCACCATTTGCTCCGACGTGGACGGACCTGGAGGGACTATGCTGAGTGAAATAAGTCCACCGGAAAAGGACAAACTTGATATGGTCTCATTCCTTTGGGGGAATATAAAAACTAGTGAAAGGGAACAAAGGGGATGGAGAAAATGAGGGGAAATATCAGTGAGGGCGACAAAACAGGACACACACCGAACTCTGGGAACTGAACAAGAGGTAGCGCAAGGGGAGGTGGGCGGGCGGCTGGGGCGACCGGGTGATGGGCACTGATGGGGGCACTTGGCGGGATGAGCACTGGGTGTTATGCTATATGCTGGCAAATTGGAACTCCAATACAAAAATGTAAAAACAGAAAACATTTTGCTACTATTTAACACGGACTAGTATGTCCAAATGTTAGCTTCACAACCCCTCCCCTTAAATCTGACCAAATTAGAGTTCTCAATGCGATTTCGCTATTTTGGCCACAAACTAATGACGGACCTTTTAAATTGAGATTTGGACACATGAAACATAAAGAATACGGCTTAGGAGGTTTGCTTAACAATGGCACCACGAGCAAAACTGAATAATGATTCTGTTTTGTGCGTGTGCAGAGAGCAAAAGAGCAAGTGTAAGGAGGAGACGGGCAGAGAGAAAGGAAGAGAGAGTACGAAGCAGGCTCCATGCTGAATATGGGTGAATCTGATGACCCTGAGGTCACGAGCAGAGCTGAAACCAGGAGGCACAAACTTAGCTGACAGAAACACCCAGGTGCCCCTAACAAGATTTCTTGAGGTTATTTAATGAATCAATTTTCATGTTACCCTCTGGGATCTCCGCTGATGGGTCAAGTTCTCTGCTACAGAAGATGGTAAATATTTTCCCCCGCGTTCCAGGGCAGGTGTCCCCGGGTTGTCTGCTCGTTTTTTCTTGTGTTGTTTCCACAGCAGATCCTGGGAAATAAATGGACATAGAAAGAGCTGTTGACTGACAGGTTGTTGTTAGAAGAGCCTCGAAAATTAAGGAGTCAATCCCATTTACAATTGCACCCAAAAGCATAAGATCCCTGGGAAGAAACCTAACCAAAGAGGTAAAGGATCTGTACCCCGAAACACCACAGAACGTTCCTGAAAGAAATTGAGGAAGGCATCAAGAGATGGAAAAATTTGCCGTTCTCATAGACAGGAAGAATTAATATTGTGAAAATGTCATGGTACCCAGGGCAATTTACACATTTCATGCAATCCCTATCGGAATAACATGGACTTTCTTCAGAGAGTCGGAACAAACCATCTTAAGTTTAGTGTGGAACCGGAAAAGACCCCGAATAGACAGGGGACTGACTATTAAAAACGAAGACCACGGCTGGGGGCATCACAATGCCAGATTTCAGGTTGTACTACAAAGCCGTGGCCGTCCAGACAGTGTGGTACTGGCACAAAAACGGACCCAGAGATCCATGGAACTGAACAACGAATCCAGAAGTGGACCCTCAACTTTACGGTCAACTAATATGCGACAAAGCAGGAAAGACTACGCACTGGAGTAAAGACAGTCTCTACAATAAACGGAGCTGGGAACATTGGACATCCACATGCAGAAGAAGGAACCTAGACCATTCTCTGACACCACACACAAAGATAAACTGAAAAAGGATGAAAGATCTAAATGTGAGACAAGAATCCATCCAAATCCTAGAGGCGAACAGAGGCAACACCCTTTTTCAACTTGGCCACAGCAACGTCTCGCAAGATACATCCGCGAGGGCAAGAGAAACAAAAGCAACAACGAAGTGCTGGGACTTCACCCAGATCGAACGCTCCTGCACAGCAAAAGAAGCAGTCCACAAAAGTAAAAGACAACCTACAGAACGGGAGCAGATACTTGCACACGACCTCTCAGACAAAGGGCTAGTGTCCAAGATCCATAAAGGACGCATTCCACTCAAGAGCAGAGAAACAAACAATCCGATCGTGAAACGGGCAAAAGACACGAACAGAAATCGCACAGGGGAAGACAGAGACACGGCCAACAAGCACATGAGAACATGCCCCGCATCGCTGGCCATCAGGGAACTACCGATCCAAACCCCCATGATGACATACCACCTCACACCAGTGGGAATGCGGGAAAAGTCACAAGACAGGAAACCACAAATGTTGGAGAGGATGCGGACAAGGGGAACCCTCTTGCACTGTAGGTGGGAATGTGACCTGGTGCAGCCACTCTGGCCAACTGTGTGGATGGAGGTTCCTCAAAGAGTTAAAAACAGATCTTCCCTGCGGCCCAGCAATTGCACTGCTGGGGATTCACCCCAAAGGTGCAGATGCGGTGAAATGCGGGGACACCTGCACCCCGATGTTTATGGCAGCAATGTCCACAATAGCCAAACTGTGGCGGGAGCCTCGGGGTCCATCGAGAGATGAATGGATAAAGACGATGTGGTCCACGGCTACAATGGAATATCACTCAGCCACGAGAAACGACAAATACCCACCATTTGCTCCGACGTGGACGGACCTGGAGGGACTATGCTGAGTGAAATAAGTCCACCGGAAAAGGACAAACTTGATATGGTCTCATTCCTTTG
Source organism: Nyctereutes procyonoides (assembly GCF_905146905.1). Classification (NCBI taxonomy): domain Eukaryota; kingdom Metazoa; phylum Chordata; class Mammalia; order Carnivora; family Canidae; genus Nyctereutes; species Nyctereutes procyonoides. Next base: position 47,071,871 of record NW_026575043.1, read on the forward strand.
GGGAATATAAAAACTAGTGAAAGGGAACAAAGGGGATGGAGAAAATGAGGGGAAATATCAGTGAGGGCGACAAAACAGGACACACACCGAACTCTGGGAACTGAACAAGAGGTAGCGCAAGGGGAGGTGGGCGGGCGGCTGGGGCGACCGGGTGATGGGCACTGATGGGGGCACTTGGCGGGATGAGCACTGGGTGTTATGCTATATGCTGGCAAATTGGAACTCCAATACAAAAATGTAAAAACAGAAAACATTTTGCTACTATTTAACACGGACTAGTATGTCCAAATGTTAGCTTCACAACCCCTCCCCTTAAATCTGACCAAATTAGAGTTCTCAATGCGATTTCGCTATTTTGGCCACAAACTAATGACGGACCTTTTAAATTGAGATTTGGACACATGAAACATAAAGAATACGGCTTAGGAGGTTTGCTTAACAATGGCACCACGAGCAAAACTGAATAATGATTCTGTTTTGTGCGTGTGCAGAGAGCAAAAGAGCAAGTGTAAGGAGGAGACGGGCAGAGAGAAAGGAAGAGAGAGTACGAAGCAGGCTCCATGCTGAATATGGGTGAATCTGATGACCCTGAGGTCACGAGCAGAGCTGAAACCAGGAGGCACAAACTTAGCTGACAGAAACACCCAGGTGCCCCTAACAAGATTTCTTGAGGTTATTTAATGAATCAATTTTCATGTTACCCTCTGGGATCTCCGCTGATGGGTCAAGTTCTCTGCTACAGAAGATGGTAAATATTTTCCCCCGCGTTCCAGGGCAGGTGTCCCCGGGTTGTCTGCTCGTTTTTTCTTGTGTTGTTTCCACAGCAGATCCTGGGAAATAAATGGACATAGAAAGAGCTGTTGACTGACAGGTTGTTGTTAGAAGAGCCTCGAAAATTAAGGAGTCAATCCCATTTACAATTGCACCCAAAAGCATAAGATCCCTGGGAAGAAACCTAACCAAAGAGGTAAAGGATCTGTACCCCGAAACACCACAGAACGTTCCTGAAAGAAATTGAGGAAGGCATCAAGAGATGGAAAAATTTGCCGTTCTCATAGACAGGAAGAATTAATATTGTGAAAATGTCATGGTACCCAGGGCAATTTACACATTTCATGCAATCCCTATCGGAATAACATGGACTTTCTTCAGAGAGTCGGAACAAACCATCTTAAGTTTAGTGTGGAACCGGAAAAGACCCCGAATAGACAGGGGACTGACTATTAAAAACGAAGACCACGGCTGGGGGCATCACAATGCCAGATTTCAGGTTGTACTACAAAGCCGTGGCCGTCCAGACAGTGTGGTACTGGCACAAAAACGGACCCAGAGATCCATGGAACTGAACAACGAATCCAGAAGTGGACCCTCAACTTTACGGTCAACTAATATGCGACAAAGCAGGAAAGACTACGCACTGGAGTAAAGACAGTCTCTACAATAAACGGAGCTGGGAACATTGGACATCCACATGCAGAAGAAGGAACCTAGACCATTCTCTGACACCACACACAAAGATAAACTGAAAAAGGATGAAAGATCTAAATGTGAGACAAGAATCCATCCAAATCCTAGAGGCGAACAGAGGCAACACCCTTTTTCAACTTGGCCACAGCAACGTCTCGCAAGATACATCCGCGAGGGCAAGAGAAACAAAAGCAACAACGAAGTGCTGGGACTTCACCCAGATCGAACGCTCCTGCACAGCAAAAGAAGCAGTCCACAAAAGTAAAAGACAACCTACAGAACGGGAGCAGATACTTGCACACGACCTCTCAGACAAAGGGCTAGTGTCCAAGATCCATAAAGGACGCATTCCACTCAAGAGCAGAGAAACAAACAATCCGATCGTGAAACGGGCAAAAGACACGAACAGAAATCGCACAGGGGAAGACAGAGACACGGCCAACAAGCACATGAGAACATGCCCCGCATCGCTGGCCATCAGGGAACTACCGATCCAAACCCCCATGATGACATACCACCTCACACCAGTGGGAATGCGGGAAAAGTCACAAGACAGGAAACCACAAATGTTGGAGAGGATGCGGACAAGGGGGAACCCTCTTGCACTGTAGGTGGGAATGTGACCTGGTGCAGCCACTCTGGCCAACTGTGTGGATGGAGGTTCCTCAAAGAGTTAAAAACAGATCTTCCCTGCGGCCCAGCAATTGCACTGCTGGGGATTCACCCCAAAGGTGCAGATGCGGTGAAATGCGGGGACACCTGCACCCCGATGTTTATGGCAGCAATGTCCACAATAGCCAAACTGTGGCGGGAGCCTCGGGGTCCATCGAGAGATGAATGGATAAAGACGATGTGGTCCACGGCTACAATGGAATATCACTCAGCCACGAGAAACGACAAATACCCACCATTTGCTCCGACGTGGACGGACCTGGAGGGACTATGCTGAGTGAAATAAGTCCACCGGAAAAGGACAAACTTGATATGGTCTCATTCCTTTGGGGGAATATAAAAACTAGTGAAAGGGAACAAAGGGGATGGAGAAAATGAGGGGAAATATCAGTGAGGGCGACAAAACAGGACACACACCGAACTCTGGGAACTGAACAAGAGGTAGCGCAAGGGGAGGTGGGCGGGCGGCTGGGGCGACCGGGTGATGGGCACTGATGGGGGCACTTGGCGGGATGAGCACTGGGTGTTATGCTATATGCTGGCAAATTGGAACTCCAATACAAAAATGTAAAAACAGAAAACATTTTGCTACTATTTAACACGGACTAGTATGTCCAAATGTTAGCTTCACAACCCCTCCCCTTAAATCTGACCAAATTAGAGTTCTCAATGCGATTTCGCTATTTTGGCCACAAACTAATGACGGACCTTTTAAATTGAGATTTGGACACATGAAACATAAAGAATACGGCTTAGGAGGTTTGCTTAACAATGGCACCACGAGCAAAACTGAATAATGATTCTGTTTTGTGCGTGTGCAGAGAGCAAAAGAGCAAGTGTAAGGAGGAGACGGGCAGAGAGAAAGGAAGAGAGAGTACGAAGCAGGCTCCATGCTGAATATGGGTGAATCTGATGACCCTGAGGTCACGAGCAGAGCTGAAACCAGGAGGCACAAACTTAGCTGACAGAAACACCCAGGTGCCCCTAACAAGATTTCTTGAGGTTATTTAATGAATCAATTTTCATGTTACCCTCTGGGATCTCCGCTGATGGGTCAAGTTCTCTGCTACAGAAGATGGTAAATATTTTCCCCCGCGTTCCAGGGCAGGTGTCCCCGGGTTGTCTGCTCGTTTTTTCTTGTGTTGTTTCCACAGCAGATCCTGGGAAATAAATGGACATAGAAAGAGCTGTTGACTGACAGGTTGTTGTTAGAAGAGCCTCGAAAATTAAGGAGTCAATCCCATTTACAATTGCACCCAAAAGCATAAGATCCCTGGGAAGAAACCTAACCAAAGAGGTAAAGGATCTGTACCCCGAAACACCACAGAACGTTCCTGAAAGAAATTGAGGAAGGCATCAAGAGATGGAAAAATTTGCCGTTCTCATAGACAGGAAGAATTAATATTGTGAAAATGTCATGGTACCCAGGGCAATTTACACATTTCATGCAATCCCTATCGGAATAACATGGACTTTCTTCAGAGAGTCGGAACAAACCATCTTAAGTTTAGTGTGGAACCGGAAAAGACCCCGAATAGACAGGGGACTGACTATTAAAAACGAAGACCACGGCTGGGGGCATCACAATGCCAGATTTCAGGTTGTACTACAAAGCCGTGGCCGTCCAGACAGTGTGGTACTGGCACAAAAACGGACCCAGAGATCCATGGAACTGAACAACGAATCCAGAAGTGGACCCTCAACTTTACGGTCAACTAATATGCGACAAAGCAGGAAAGACTACGCACTGGAGTAAAGACAGTCTCTACAATAAACGGAGCTGGGAACATTGGACATCCACATGCAGAAGAAGGAACCTAGACCATTCTCTGACACCACACACAAAGATAAACTGAAAAAGGATGAAAGATCTAAATGTGAGACAAGAATCCATCCAAATCCTAGAGGCGAACAGAGGCAACACCCTTTTTCAACTTGGCCACAGCAACGTCTCGCAAGATACATCCGCGAGGGCAAGAGAAACAAAAGCAACAACGAAGTGCTGGGACTTCACCCAGATCGAACGCTCCTGCACAGCAAAAGAAGCAGTCCACAAAAGTAAAAGACAACCTACAGAACGGGAGCAGATACTTGCACACGACCTCTCAGACAAAGGGCTAGTGTCCAAGATCCATAAAGGACGCATTCCACTCAAGAGCAGAGAAACAAACAATCCGATCGTGAAACGGGCAAAAGACACGAACAGAAATCGCACAGGGGAAGACAGAGACACGGCCAACAAGCACATGAGAACGTGCCCCGCATCGCTGGCCATCAGGGAACTACCGATCCAAACCCCCATGATGACATACCACCTCACACCAGTGGGAATGCGGGAAAAGTCACAAGACAGGAAACCACAAATGTTGGAGAGGATGCGGACAAGGGGGAACCCTCTTGCACTGTAGGTGGGAATGTGACCTGGTGCAGCCACTCTGGCCAACTGTGTGGATGGAGGTTCCTCAAAGAGTTAAAAACAGATCTTCCCTGCGGCCCAGCAATTGCACTGCTGGGGATTCACCCCAAAGGTGCAGATGCGGTGAAATGCGGGGACACCTGCACCCCGATGTTTATGGCAGCAATGTCCACAATAGCCAAACTGTGGCGGGAGCCTCGGGGTCCATCGAGAGATGAATGGATAAAGACGATGTGGTCCACGGCTACAATGGAATATCACTCAGCCACGAGAAACGACAAATACCCACCATTTGCTCCGACGTGGACGGACCTGGAGGGACTATGCTGAGTGAAATAAGTCCACCGGAAAAGGACAAACTTGATATGGTCTCATTCCTTTGGGGGAATATAAAAACTAGTGAAAGGGAACAAAGGGGATGGAGAAAATGAGGGGAAATATCAGTGAGGGCGACAAAACAGGACACACACCGAACTCTGGGAACTGAACAAGAGGTAGCGCAAGGGGAGGTGGGCGGGCGGCTGGGGCGACCGGGTGATGGGCACTGATGGGGGCACTTGGCGGGATGAGCACTGGGTGTTATGCTATATGCTGGCAAATTGGAACTCCAATACAAAAATGTAAAAACAGAAAACATTTTGCTACTATTTAACACGGACTAGTATGTCCAAATGTTAGCTTCACAACCCCTCCCCTTAAATCTGACCAAATTAGAGTTCTCAATGCGATTTCGCTATTTTGGCCACAAACTAATGACGGACCTTTTAAATTGAGATTTGGACACATGAAACATAAAGAATACGGCTTAGGAGGTTTGCTTAACAATGGCACCACGAGCAAAACTGAATAATGATTCTGTTTTGTGCGTGTGCAGAGAGCAAAAGAGCAAGTGTAAGGAGGAGACGGGCAGAGAGAAAGGAAGAGAGAGTACGAAGCAGGCTCCATGCTGAATATGGGTGAATCTGATGACCCTGAGGTCACGAGCAGAGCTGAAACCAGGAGGCACAAACTTAGCTGACAGAAACACCCAGGTGCCCCTAACAAGATTTCTTGAGGTTATTTAATGAATCAATTTTCATGTTACCCTCTGGGATCTCCGCTGATGGGTCAAGTTCTCTGCTACAGAAGATGGTAAATATTTTCCCCCGCGTTCCAGGGCAGGTGTCCCCGGGTTGTCTGCTCGTTTTTTCTTGTGTTGTTTCCACAGCAGATCCTGGGAAATAAATGGACATAGAAAGAGCTGTTGACTGACAGGTTGTTGTTAGAAGAGCCTCGAAAATTAAGGAGTCAATCCCATTTACAATTGCACCCAAAAGCATAAGATCCCTGGGAAGAAACCTAACCAAAGAGGTAAAGGATCTGTACCCCGAAACACCACAGAACGTTCCTGAAAGAAATTGAGGAAGGCATCAAGAGATGGAAAAATTTGCCGTTCTCATAGACAGGAAGAATTAATATTGTGAAAATGTCATGGTACCCAGGGCAATTTACACATTTCATGCAATCCCTATCGGAATAACATGGACTTTCTTCAGAGAGTCGGAACAAACCATCTTAAGTTTAGTGTGGAACCGGAAAAGACCCCGAATAGACAGGGGACTGACTATTAAAAACGAAGACCACGGCTGGGGGCATCACAATGCCAGATTTCAGGTTGTACTACAAAGCCGTGGCCGTCCAGACAGTGTGGTACTGGTACAAATGTGATCCTGGGAAATAAGTGGAAATATAGATCATGACTTCTAGAATTGTCCTGTTGTATGTAACCTCATTCCTTCAAAAACCCAGGTACCTAGAGCGGATGTACATTTCCAAAGTTTTTAAAGGATTATTTTGAATGCACTCAGCTGTGCACCCAAATACTTTAGGGATAGTGTCCTCAAGTGGCAGAAAACCAATTATGTAAAACCAACAACTTATTAACAGCAGCTTACTTAAGAAAAACATTTGCTGCCATTACAGAGCAATTACTTTTTACTCATATCTGATATAAAGTGATTTAAATTGGCAGAAGTAATGACTACAAAAATGTCTCTAAAATTTCCTTGGCCCTAAAGGGAGGGAAAAACAAAACAAGACAAAACCAGGGAGGGAGACGAACCAGAAGAGACTCTCAACCATAGGAAGTAAACTGAGGGTTGCTGCAGGGGAAGTGGGCTGGGGGCTGGGGTGACTGGGTGATGGGCACTAAGGAGGGCACATGATGGACTGCTGAGTCCTTGTTATTTACAACTGATGAATCAGTAAACTCTGCCTCTCAAGCAAATAATATGCTGCATGTCTATTGGATTTTAATTAAAAATAAGTAAAATACACTTGGCCCTAGATGCCCTAAAATTTACATCCAAATATCCTAAGCGTAACACCTGAAAATCACGTCCTCTAGGTATCTAAGATACCGGCAAGCGTAACTGTTTTGTAGTTTCAGTGACACGTTTGCTTAATTAAAAGAGGATGTGTACCTAAGAGAGAAAAGGGATTCTTAAAATACTGGGTGAGAGGTCTCACTAAATAGCTTAAGTACTTCTCACCCAACATTCAGATGACTAATCCTTACAGATTCCTTAGAAGGCTGAGAAATTATTAACCATCCATGTTAGTACAACATTTCTCATAGCTCTTAAAGTCATTAATACGAGTTTTAAGTTCTTGGGGTACCTGGGAGACTCCGTCTGGTTAAGCCTCTGCTTCGGCTGGGGGGTGATCTCGGGGTCCAGGGGTCAAGCCCCTTCCAGCAGGCGGCGCGCAGGGCAGGCGGTGGAGGCTGCCCCACCGGAGACTGCGGGGGCTGCCGGGCGGAGGCTGCCGGGCGGAGGCTGCTGGGTCGGGGGCTGCCGGGCGGAGGCTGCCGGGCGGAGACTGCCGGGCCGGGGGCTGCCGGGGCGCCAGCAGCGGCCAGGCGGCGGCGGCGATGGGGAAGGCGGCGGTTGGGCTGGGAGAGAGCGTGCAGCCCGCGGCGTGGCGTCGGAGGGGCGGGGCCGCGGAGGGGGCGTGGCGTCGGAGGGGCGGGGCCGCGGAGGGGCGTGGCGTCGGAGGGGCGGGGCCCGGAGGGGCGGGGCCGCGGGAGGAGCCCGGAGCAGCAGGTGGCCCAGCCCAGGCAGCCCCCCAGAAGCGCTGAGTCCAGGCAGCAGGTCGGCCCATCGGGCCAGTGCGGACGAGGAGCAGGAAGAGCGAGGCGCTGGCGACCCCACCACGGGAGTCGCTCCCTTCTACGCCCGGGGCCCGCTTCTGAGATGAGCTCTGCGTGTTATGCCGTATGTTGGCAAATTGAGCTCCAATAAAAGTAAAAGAAATTAGATTCTTTGTATCTGAACCTAGAATATAATATTTCAACCTGTAGCTTCTTTGTTTATTCTTCATTCCAATCTTCTATAATTCTCATAAAAAGAACATGGGTCTAGAACACAATGAAGAAAAATGAAACTCGTGTGTATGTGGAGGGGGTTAATAATTCTGGGGAGTTCTTAAGGTAAGGTAATATTACTCATTTAATACATGTTGATAGCATCAGTCTACACCCTGGTCACTGGTGGACATGATCCTTAACAAGTGTTGAAATTCCCAAAATGTTTTATTTTTTTTATTTATTTATGATAGAGAGAGGCAGAGACACAGGCAGAGGGAGAAGCAGGCTCCATGCACCAGGAGCCCAATGTGGGATTCGATCCCGGGTCTCCAGGATCACGCCCTGGGCCAAAGGCAGGCGCCGAACCGCTGCGCCACCCAGGGATCCCTCCCCTCCCAAGATGTTTTAACAAGAGTAACCAGTTATTACATAGCACTTCATAAGTTTTTTTTTTTTTTTTTACTTTATAAGTACTAATACAAATGAATCATTGAGTTTTAGGTAAAATCAGTAATACCTGAAGATCATCTATATTTACTTGGAATTTCTTTAAAAAAATAGAGTGTGGACTCTACATACTGATTTGTTGAAGAAGACACTAGTAGGTAAGGAACTGAAAAAACATCAGTGGCAAGCACCCTTGAATTTATTGTTGCTTTGCATTTCTGTGTCAGAGGTAATGCAATCACAGTTGGACTAGGGACTTCAGGGACTCCTGGCTTTCTGAGAGCGATGATCCCATGGTAGTCTCCTGCTTCACTCAAAAGGCAGCCAAAATTAAATAAAGAAAATCTCTTTAGAAAGAAATGTGAAACAGTGTATGTTTTAATCAGTATCTGTTCTAGGGACATTTAAGTGGAGATTTTCTTTCATGTGACTGGAACTTCCAAAGAACAAGACCAATCAAAGCCTCTAGCTCTAGTAACACAGTATATTTTAATGACCTAGAATTTCTAACATATTTATCTAATTCAGCATCTTTACTGATCCAAATTTTCTATTTTTCTTTTTTCTTTCTTTCTTCTTCTTTTTCTTTCTTCCCAGCTAAATATCTTTTCCATTCCCCTTTTTCTCTGCATTTTGATCAGGTCCTAAGAATTACATCCACAAAATATGGAAATCCTTCCATATAAAACAGATAACTTACTAACTGGATAACCAATTGATTGAGAACTACTAAGAAGGAAGATCTTTTTTTTTTTTTTTTTAAGAAGAAAGATCTTATTGAAAACTTTGGAACTTTTGTTTTGATTCCAGAGATGCTGGCATGAGTACAGAAAGGGAGTCATCTCAGATAAAATGATTTATAGAGTTTTCTTAAAAGAAGTTTTTTTGAGGGCCTTTCATATGCAAATTTATTCCAATAGCACTTACACTTAGCCATCTACCTCTCTATATTTGACCATTTAATTCTCAGAGAGCATCTATTTTCTTTTCTTTTTTAAGATTTTATTTATTTATTCATGAGAATACACAGAGAGAGAGAGAGAGAGAGAGAGAGAGAGAGAGAGAGAGAGAGGCAGAGACAAAGGCAGAGGGAGAAGCAGCCTCCATGCAGGGAGCCTGACGTCCTCCGGGATCACGCCCTGGGCTGTAGGCGGCGCTAAACCGCTGAGCCACCGGGACTGCCCTAGAGCATCTATTTTCTGTGAAAGAACCCGGGGGTTGGAATGCAGGAACAGAAGACTAAGTGAGCTATCATTCCAATATTGTGATTATACGATTTGTTAGAAAATAATTATTTATTTATTTATTTGTTAAAGATTTATTTATTTATTTATTTATGATAGACAGAGAGAGAGAGAGAGAGAGAGGCAGAGACACAGGAGGAGGGAGAAGCAGGCTCCATGCCTGGAGCCCGACGTGGGACTCGATCCCAGGACTCCAGAATGGGGCCCTGGGCCAAAGGCAGGCGCTAAACCCCTGAGCCACCCAGGGATCCCCAAGAAGAATAATTTAAATATGTATTATTGCCTTCTCTGTATATCTGTACTAAGCAGGTAGTAGGAGTAAGGCTATGCAGCTATTTCTGCATTTACTTGTAGAACCAATTATAGAAATAATTATGAAAACGAATGCAAATAGGTATTCACTCGGCATCGAAAATTATTTTAGCAATGAAATTCTTGAGTTTCCATAATACCACTGAAATATATACACGTATATATATATATATATATAATACATACACGCCACGTGTATCATTTCTTTGACAAGCACACACACGTATATATACATATATACAAATATATGTATAAGTGGTCAGAGGGATTCTCCTCTTTTCTAATTTTATCAGATTTCTTTCTTTTGGCATTTCCTTTTCTTTATTCAAAAACTCCAGCTTTCATTTCAGTCACGAGCAAGTCTAGGACTTGAGCTAAAGTGGCAGGAGATGAGTGATAGCAATATGGAGAGAAATCAAGAATGAAAGGGAATTGGTATGACTGAGCCTCAGCCATAAATGGCCCCTGAACCAAAGTCCAGAATAGTCTTGTGAGTGTGTGTATGTGTAAAACAAGAAAGGATAAACCTTAGGTCCAACATTATTAGTACAAACATGAGATAAACATAAATCGGAGAAATACATTAAGCAAATCTTCAGTGGCCAAAATGAGGGGAAAAAGTGGAAATGACTGACATGGAGTCACTCATCTTTTGGGTACTGTGGGACACTTAAGAATCTCTGCCAAAAGACTCGGTATTTCAAGGACAAGAGATTGAAGAGCCTAACCTGAAAATCTCTTCCATAGGTCTGGGGGTTGAAGTTAAACTATTGATAAGAACAGAGAAATTCCACAGAAAGAATCTAAGCAAAAAACCGATTTCTGGTTTCGTACCTTCACATTCAGTGTCCAGAGTTCTCTAGAAAGGCACACCCCCCACAAAAGATTTAGAGATTATGAATATAAAGCCTTGCTAAGCAGTTATTCAAATCATACTTATCAAACAAATGAATAAATGTCGAGTGAGCGTCAACAGAAAGCCCAAAGAACAAGATTCTCAATAGTAACAATAATACTAATGATTAATAATAATATAGCAGCTATCTCGTAATATCGCAGGATCACGCCCCCAGCGGGAGGCAGGTGCCAAACCGCTGAGCAACCCGGGCGTCGCATATTCTGTCCATTTTAGAGATGGGAACACTGAGGCCCAGAGAGCGTCAGGAACAGTCCCACCGACTCCCTCCCGCGGCCGCCTCCAGCCTGGCACGGAGCGGACCTGCAGGGAGGGATGCAGCCCCGCCCCGCCCCGCCCAGCAGAGGGTGGGACCTGCGGCGCCGCGCGTGGTGGGCGGGGCTGGCCGCGGGGGGCGGGGCGGGGCGGGGCGGCCGCGCGGGGGGCCCTGACGTCACCGGGCCCTCGGCCCCGCCCCGCCGCGGCTGCTGCAGCCGAACGAGCGAGCGAGCGAGCGAGCGAGCGAGCGCCGCCGCCGCCGCCGCCCGGACGGGAACGCAGCGCGCGCGGCCATGGCCTCGGGCCCCGCGGGTAAGCGGGTGAGCGGGCGCGGGGCGCGGGGGCGGCGGGAGGGCGGCCCGTGCCCCCGCCCCCAGCGCGCGGCTGACCCGCCGTCCCCCCGTCTCGTCCCACAGAGGCGGACACGCGGCAGAGGCTGCTGCGCACTGTCAAGAAGGAGGTAGGTGCCGGGGGTGGGGTGGCCGGGGCGCGACCCTGGGGAGGGAGCCGCCGAAGCTCCCCCGGGGGAAGGGTCTCCAAAGGGGTGGTGGCCCGTGGCAGCGGGGCGGCCACCCGAGCTGTGGGGCTCACCTGGGTAGGACTGGAGGCGGGTGAGTTTGGGGGTGGGGGCCTCGGGTGCTGGGGGGCTCGATGTTTTGCTGCTGTGTGTAGGGGCGGACGCAGCGGGAGGGCCGCCCCAGATGGGGGCACACCCGGGTGTGTCTGGGTCGGACCCCCTCTTGTGGAGGAGCAGGGGCGTGGGTCTCATTAAGGTGAGGCAAGCACCTGGGGGCTGACTGGCCTTACTGGGAGGTGACTGGCCTTACTGGGCTGGATAGGGCTGCAGAAGGACGACCAGACTTCGGGAAAAGGGAACGGTTCACTTTGGGATAACACCCCCCATCTCCCCTTGCCCACGGTTCTCAGTCCTTAGAACCGCCCCCAGGAGCTTGGGGACTCCTTCCCCGAAAGTCCCTGGTCATTGGGTTACAGCATCTGTGGGCCTGTGCCAGGGCGCCTTGGCAGGCGAGTTCCCCTCACCCACCCCTCCGCACCCCCGACACGCAGTAGGGTGCGAGTCAGGCAGGGTTCACCTGCCCCTCTGCCCCCTTCACTCTCCTTGGGGCCAGCTGGGAGCCCAGTCTAGCCTTTAGTGAATAGCCCTTGACTTCCCGAAGAGGGGCGAGCCTGTAGTGGTGGGTTCCTGGGAAGCATTTAGATGCCCGGACTGTGTGTGGGGCATGCTCACTCCTGTGTGGGCGACGACATGTGCCTGTGAGTGTGTGTGTCTGAGGCTGTCTGTGCATCTGCCTGGAGATAACCAAGTGTATCTCCATATTGCGTGTACATGCGTCTGCGTGTTGATCTGTTTTTGTGAGTATGGTGTGTAACCGTGTGATGCATAAGTCTCTGTGTGCGTGAGTGAGGCTGCGACCATGTATGCGTGACTGTATGCGTGTGTGCTGCCCTCCTTATGCTGCCTCACATCCCTCACCTGGGACCCGATCACTGTTGAGCGGCATCACCTCCGTATCTTGAGTCCTCAGCTCGAGATCACAAATGGCTGTAGACCTTGGGGCTGGCCTGATTGTGTGTGTGTGTGTGTGTGTGTGTGTATACACGCATGCGTGTGCACACACGAGGAGGGTGTCAGCCTGGTGTCAGCACTGAGCGCCCAGAAGCCCCTCCCTGCATGGTGGCAGTCAGCCATCAAAGACTGCCTGGAAGAGGGGACCTGTGGCTGCCCCTCCCTCCTCAGAAAGCATGGGCCCATGTTGTGTGTAGGTCTCTGTGTGGCATGTCTCGTGTTGTTTAAAGAATCAGCTCTAGAGCTAGTTGTGTATTCTGGCATTTCTTTTTTTTTTTTTTTAAATGGTGGTTTTCTTTTTTTTTTTAATTTTTTATTTATTTATGATAGTCACAGAGAGAGAGAGAGAGAGGCAGAGACACAGGCGGAGGGAGAAGCAGGCTCCATGCACCGGGAGCCCGACGTGGGATTCGATCCCGGGTCTCCAGGATCAGGCCCTGGGCCAAAGGCAGGCGCCAAACCGCTGCGCCACCCAGGGATCCCTATTCTGGCATTTCTGAATAAGGATACATAATGGGAGATGTGGAATTCCTCAGAAAGGCCCAGAACTTTTCAGTTTAGCCCTCTTAGAGGCATTGTGGGGACCTGAAGAAAGCTCTTCTAGATAGACCATCTTTCCAACAAAACCTGCACACCTACAATTGTCTGATGACTGAGTTGGTGGAGGGTGTCTTATAGAAACTCTCTCAAAAGCCTTCAGGTTAAAAGCCTGTAGTCTCTTTGTTCGTTGTTTAAACCTAGATGTAATTTGTACTCCCCGGAGATTGTCACATGGAATGGCTGTGTTTTCTTTCCTTTGAAGCGTTTAGTTATTCATGAGAGACACAGAGAGAGTAGCAGAGACACAGGCAGAGGGAGAAGCAGGCTCCCTGTGCGGAGCCTGACGCGGGACTCGATCCCAGGACCCCGGGATCAAGCCCTGAGCCAAAGGCAGACACTCAGCCACTGAGCCACCCAGGCATCCCCGGAATGGCTACGTTTCTCAGGAAATGGCTTGCTGGTTCAATGGAAGGGATCTACAGGTAGAAGAGCCTGTGAGCAAGGCGTCTGGGAGGGCAGTGCCTCTCGGTATCTGCTTCTGGGCAGGGCTTCAGCTGGGCCTCTGGCCTGGTTCTGCCAGGAGCTCCCTTGGTGCCCTGGACAAGTCCTTTCCTCTCTCAAGGACTCAGTTTCCACAGCTGGAGAAAGAGGCATTGGTGCAATGCTCCTGGAGGTCCTACCCATGTCAGTCTAGTTTGGAATATCGGCAAGCTGTGGGGGACACGTTGCCTCTAGTGACCAGAGTTGTCAGCTTGCATCCTCTGTCCTGGGAGCAGCCGAGTTTGGGGCTTAGAATGAGCTTTCTGCCTGGCCTAAGGCTGAGGCCATCACTTGATCAGAGGGACCCCTTGGCATCCTGCTTGGTGCCTGAAGGGGTCAGGGACAGAACCTCGCAAGTTTGGGCAAAGGTCCTTGACCCTGGATCTGCAGTCAGAAGGCAGGTTTATAGTCACAAGTTGGTGGCTGATTCTAAATTCTGCATTTCTCAGGGCACATCATTTCAGTAATCAGAGTTTCCATAGAGTGGATACTATTCTGTACCATATCCTGTGTACACGGTGACTTTATGAGGTGACTGAGGCTGCCCCCATTTCATGGACAAGGAAACCAAGCCTGGAGACGAGGTGTGGATTGCTCAGGAGAACACCACCAAGAAGGTGCAAAGCCAGGGACTTAACCCCCCAGATCTGTCTGACATCAGAGCCAGGCTCTCACCTCTATATCCTAAACGTGCTCATCCGTGTCTCCACGGCACCACAGTCTCAGCTGTGGGTGGAATGATTTCCATCTTACAGAGGTGAAAAATGGGCCAGACGGGATAAGTGATTTCTCAAGGGCACAGAAGCAGTCAAGGGAAGACAAGTTCAAGTCTTCTATGAACCCCTTGTTCAGCATGGGTGCCCCTAAGGGCATGGCGATGAGTCCATTGCCCCACCAAAGCAGACCTCCTCTCTCCTTGCCTTCCTCTGCCCACCTCTTGGGAGAGCATCTTGTCCCAGTATCAGAGAGCCAGTCTTCAATGGAATGGTGGAGGGAAACTCTTTGCCTAGAAATCTGGGAGTCAAGTCTGCTCTTCCTTCTCCTCATCTTTTGGGTTCAGAGAAGTCACATCCCTGCCTGTCACAGCCTCATCCAAAGGTACCTCCCGTCATTCTTCCTGGAAAGGGTGGCTTAACAGTCAGTTTCTTTAGACAAGGTTTGCAAGCTTGGACTGAGCCACAGAAGCCAGGAAAGCCAGCAGCGGCTATGGGGCTGGAAGCTCTGTCCTGTGCTGACTCTGGGAGCCAGTATGACTCAGAACCATGAAGCAGGTCAAGAAGGAGCATTGGGCTCACCCAGAGCGGGGTTCAAATTCCGACATGTTTATTTACTGAAGGGTGTCTGTGTGCCAGACACAGGACTGGGCTCTGCGGATGCAGCAGTGAATAAAAGAAGTCCTGCCCTCTTAGGGCTGACATTCCCATTTTGGTACACAGATCCTGATAGACATTCTGAGTGTAATTCAGAGGATTATGACAGCCTTTGCACCAAGGTGTGAAGGAGAGGTACTCAGCACCACAAGAACATACAACAAGGTCAACGTGGCCCAGGAAGGTGCCCTGGAGGAAGTGGTGTTAAGAAGATACGTGAAGGATGAGCACACCTTTAAGATGAAGGCAGGAGGTGGGAAGACAGAGGAGAACCATTCCTGGCAGAGGGAACTGCATTTACAAAGACTTTGTGGCTGGAGGGAGCACCGTGAACTTGAGTGATGAGAGGACTCTGAAGTGGCTGGAGTACAGAGAGGAAGGAGTATGGTGCCAAATGCAGAGGGGCAGAGCAGGAGGTCCTATCCTAAAAGCACAGGGAAAAAGGATGGGGGGGACAGGAGCTAGGTGGAGGAAGAGGGCGGAGCTAAACTTGATGGCTTGTAATTATTGCACAGCCTTAGCGGGGCCTCTGTCTTTACCTTCACAAGGGTCTGAGTTTCAGTTTATTCCTAGTGAGGATGAAGATCACTTGTCAGGATAAGCGATGTGAAAACACCCACCACATTAGCCTGAGCTGCCTCTGGGCAGGCATCTTATTTTTTCTGTCTCCCCGGTGTCGCCCAGAGATAGGGTGGCCTGTGTGAGATTTCCTGCAGTTAAACCCAACCAGCTCCATTCTGGCTCCTCCCTGGCTCGCTTTGCCCTCCCCTCCTTTCCCCTCCCCGCCTCCAGCCCTTAATTTTGTTTTGGTTCCCAGAGTGGCAGCTGCGGGGACTGGCTTCTTGTTGCCATGACGACTGCCAATAAAGGAGCCAGCCACTAGAGCCAGGTTGATAACGGAAGCCAAGTGACTAACTGCCTTGTTTTCTTGCCTTGGGCTAGGCCTGGGAGGCCTCTTAATTGGAAGAGACAAAAGCGGGTGCTTGAGGGCGGGAGGACAGACCCCCGGGGGAAGGAGGCAGGGGGATGAGGCCGGTGCTGGAGACGAGGCTCTTGTGGACCTCTGCAAACTGGAGCTGGTATGAGAGCTGCCATGGGAGCCCTTGCCACAGCGGCTGAGCTGGGCGTGTTTGGGGAGCTGTGCCTTCCAGCCTTGGGACAGGGTAGGGGTGTGACGGGATGGTGGAGGAAGGTTTCACATCCTAAGAAGATTGGAGGAAGTGAGAGAATCAACTGATGTTTCTACTGAGACCCCTGTGGTGCTTCCAGTTGGATCTACTTCTTTCTTCTCAATAAAAGAGGGGCAACAGTTTTGCCCCCCAGGTGAGGTTGCCGGACAAGTATAGGTCATCGAGTTAAATTCGAATTCCAGATAAACAGAAGTAAAGTGCCTAGTGCTAAATCTGGCAGCCCTAGCCCAGGGGACATTTGGTAATGTCTGGAGCCATTTCTCGTCAAAAACGAGGGTGCGACTGACATCTAGTGGGTAGAGTCCAGAGATGCTGCTCAACCTCCTGTGATGCACAGGACAGTCGTCCCCCCCCCCCCCCACCAAGAAGTGTCAGCCCAGACTGGCACTGTGGTTGAGACGGAGAAACCTCTGTGCTGGAAAACTCCTTCACTTCTTCATGACGGCCCGAAGAGGGAGGATACTTGTCTCCTTTGCTCCATAAAGGAGGAGCTGGAGGCACAGAGGGGTTAAGCAGCTCACTTTAAGGTCACACAGCCAGTCTGTGGAGAAGCCAGGATTCAAATCCTGCTTTGTCAGCTCTGAAGGGTGGCCTCACAGAGGTCCAGCAGAGTCCCTGGAGACATGGCTTGAGGTCAGGTGTATGTAGGGGAGGAGATGGGGCAGCAAAGGCCCGCTAGATGCACCCTGTTCTGGGCTTTGCTCCATTAGACAGCAGGGAGCTGTAGAAAATTTATGAGCAAGGAGGGTCTTGCTTGGACTTGGACTTCAGAAAGTATCAGCTGGTAACAGGGTCCAAGATGGAGCTTTTTGCCACTTCTTAGAAGAAAGCTTCCTCCTTTCTTTCCTGCCTCCTTCCCTCCTTTCCTTCCTTTCTTCTTTCCTTCCTCTCTCCCACCTCCTCTCCCTCCTTCCATTCCTGATGTTTTTTGCTGCCTCCTTTCTTCCGGGAATATTTATTGAACAACTATGTACCAGGTACAGCTCTAGGAACTGTAGAAAAGGTGCAAAGCGGCATCCCTGCTCACATGCTCTCATGAAGCATAGGATCTAGTTGGGGGACAGATAGATAAACAATAAATATATGCAGGCACCCCCTTGGAGATATTGTGGGTTCAGTTCCAAGCCACCAGAAGAAAGCAAATATTGTGATAAGTCAAGTCAAAGGAATTTTTTGGTTTCCCAGTGCATGTAAAAGTTGTGTTTACACTATAGTGTAGTCTATTAAGTGTGCGAAAGAATTATGTCTAAAAAAATAATATAATTATTATTATTTTTAATAATATAATCATCTTAATCTAGAAATACTGTGTTATGTTACATATTACAATTATATTAATTTTATCTTTATTTTATTGTACATATTGTATACATGTTTTAAGGGGAGTGGGAGGTGAAGGCTTCCAAAAAAAACCATTTTACTGCTAAAAAAATGCTGACCATCATGAGTTTTCATAATCACTGATCACAGATCACTATGACAAACATAATAATAATGAGAAGTTTTGAAATATTGTTAGAATTACCAAAGTGTGACACAGAGTCAGGAAGTGAGCAAATGCTATTGGGAAAATGGTGCTGATACAGACTTGCTTGATGCAAGATGGCCACAAAACTTCAATTTGTAAAAAGAAAAAAAGAAAAGAAAAACAAAAGTAGTGTCTGCAAAGTACAATAAAGCAAAGTATGCCTGTATTAGAAGTCACAAATGCTGTGAGGAAAATAAAGCTAGAAAGTGGGTGGAGAGGTATCTGGGTAGCTCAGTGTTTGAGCATCTGCCTTTGCTCAGATCGTGAATGCGGGGTTCTGGGATCAAGTCCTGTATCAGGCTTCCCGCAGGGAGCCTGCTTCTCCCCCTGCCTATGTCTCTGCCTCTCTCTGTGTGTCTCTCGTGAATAAATAAATAGAAATCTTAAAGAAAAGAACGAAAAGAAAAAGAAAGTGAGTGGAGAGGAATGGCCAGTGCTTTCCAGAGGAGGTGGTCAGGCATGGCCTCTGATACTATGACATTTGAGCAGAGACCTAAAGGGAAGGGGGGAACCCTGCTGACCTCTGCAGGAAAGGTGTTCCTGCCAGAGGGAACAGCATAGGCAAGGCCCTGAGTCAGGAACGATGAATAGCAAAGAGGTCAAGGAGCCTGGAGTGGAGTGAGCAGAAGGGAGGAGGAGGCCATTCCTGCAGGGTCTTGTGCCCCCCCCCCCCCGGAAGTGAGACGGGACCCGTGGGAGAATTTTGAACAAGGGGAGAAGCATAAATTCATCCATGTTGTGGACTGCTCTGGCCACAGCCGAGCAATAAATGCAGGGCACAAATCGGGGGCACAGAGTCTTTAGGCAAGAGAAGAAACTTTGCTGTTCTCTTCTGAGCTTTCAATTCTTAGGCTAGAAACCACAGCGCCTTACTCTGCCCCACTCCCCCACTGGCCAAATAGGAGTTCCAGAAATACTTGCCGGTCGAGTAGATGCAGGAATACTGGGTGTGGATATTTTGGGGTTCTCTGATGCTTATAGGGTTGACTCAAACCAGTTCACGTGTGTCGTGTTTTCAGGCTTAAGCTGGCAGAAATTCTCCTCGTGAATAATGCAGCCACATCCGTGCGGTGTGTTTTGATGCTTTTTTCAGGTCTCTGGCAATGCGGCTTCCGGGAGCTTTTGCTAGCGCAGGGCCTGGGCTTCAGCACCCTGGTTTGATGTGAGGAGGGTGGCAGGTGGGGCCTAGCTTTCTGTCTGGGTTATGTCTCCTGTGCAGTCTGGCTGGGTCTTCCCTGCAGTAACCTCATGAAGGGCTCTGGGAAATGGTAGTGTAGCATTTGTTGCTGGTCGGCAGGTAGGAAAGGGCATTTGTGCACCCCAGTGGGACACCCCACTTGCTGGCTGCAGACCCCAGGATGGGAAGTGAGGACACCAAAGTCCTTGTCCCAGCGCTGCCCCTAATCACCTGTGGCCGCCAGCAGTTTCCTTCTGCCTAGGCCATTCTGCTTTCCAAGTGGACGCAGTTGGACAGCTCCAGGATTCTAAGAACCTCAAACCATCAGGTTTGGCCAGCATCCCTCCCCGAGAGCCAGGTCTCTCGCATTTTCTCAACAAGGAATTTGCCAAGTCTGTATTTAAGACCTATTACAACTAGGTCACTGGTAAGACCATCTGGGAATCTTCATTCCGGTCAGGAAAAGCAAAGGCTCAACTAAAGGCATTCTAACAGGGTAAAGATTTTTTTATTTCTTAAACAGTATTTACTGAGCATCTTATGGTGATGGCCTCATTTAATTGTCATGAAGCCACACAAAGTGGATAAAACACTGTCCCTTAAAGGTAAGGATAGTGACACACGGAGATGGCAAATAAGTCACCAAAGGTCACCGACAGTGTCAGTGGTACAGCTTGGATTCTGGCTCTGGAACTGGGCTCCGCATCACTCCGGAGCTGAAACCAATGACCTATCACATATGGTGATGAGCTCCTCTGAGCACGTGGAGTTGGCAAAAGGTCCAAGCTTTGGAACCGGACAGCCTTGTGTTCCAAGTTTGAGTCCTGCCATTTAGTGGATGCTTGGACCTTTCCAGCTTTGGTGTCCTCGTGCATCAGATGGCGAGGGTATCCTGTACCGCGCAGCACTGCTGCGATGCTATCACTGCCAGGTATTCACCAGTATTTATGAAGGGACCAGGCAGAGTGCTTGGCTTACCCATTTAAGAGCAAGATGGAAATCAGTGGCAGAAGGACATTGTGCTGCCCTGTCTGGTCAGTCACATGAACTTGTAGATGTTCTCAGTGTAGGATCTTGCTCTCTTTGGGTAAGCCCCAGGCTGGGGGTGCCGCAGACTGGGAAGAGGGTATTTCTTGGGGTCCAAAGGAACAAGCCCTTGAGCCGGGGTGGGGAAGGCTGAGTCTTGCCTGGCTGCCTCAACATCCTGAGGTGGGCAGTTGGATCTTCCCTCTGGGTCTGCTTATTCATTGGCCTCGTGGCAATAATCCCTCAGCTGAAGAAATTCTGACGCCCTTGTGAGCTTGCGGGTCTTGTCACTTAGCCACCGCGAGGCCCTGGATGAGCAGCTAAGTGCTGAAGGCCAGGGGGAGGCAGTGTACTTTTCCTTGAGTAGTAGAGGAAGACAAGAAATAAATAGATTCTTGTGCTTTTTCATTGGACAACCTTGAAAGAACTCAGTTTTGTAAAGGACAATAACCGTTCCTTTGGCAGTGAGTCTCCTACTTAAAAATCAGAGGATGGAAGCCTCAAGACTTGAGACTTGAGATACCTGGGACCTTGACTGGATTCTCCTTTAATTTTTATTATTTAGTAAATTACATCTAATTAGTTAGAATTATAGCAACTATCATGCATTTGTTTCCTTCTTTTTGAGAACTAGACATCTTTACAACCACCATTTATTAAATGCTGCCCTAACTTGCTTTGTTTGATCTCATTTAGTGCACAAAGCGAGCTTCCTATACAGCAGGTACAAATAGCAACTCTTCTTTACTGATGAGAGAAACTGAAGCTCAGAGAGGTTAAGAAACTGGACCAAGGTCACACAACTGAGAAGTAGCACGGCGCGGTATTTTAGCCAGCTCCACCCATTTCAATTTGGATGATAACTTGCTAACAAAACCAGCTCGAACAACGAATAAATATATGAAGATCAAGCCAAGAGGGAAAGAGAGCCTTAAGAAATCGACGTTGTGGTTTCAGGGGTTTGGGAAGTTTGGAGTGAGGCCAGCTTCAGGTACAGCTCTATCCAGGGATTCCAATGATGTCATCAGGACCCTCTGTGTTTTCTGGTCTCTGCACTGATTTTCTCTGTGCTAGCTTTCTGCTTTGCTGGTCTCTGTGGGGAGGGAGAATGTTGCCCAGCTCTCAGGTTACAACCTGCCTCTTGGCATCAGCAGACAGAGAGCTCCCCACCCCCCCCCCCCCCGTGGTTCTCCTGGAAGATTCAGGATTAGGTTTCATTGGACCTCCGCCCTGGTCACATATGGCTTTTGCGCCAATCACTCTGGGACTCATCGCTTAGATCTGTCAAGCCTGGAGGGACGCTGCGGGTCAGCCCAGTGAGAGGGAGGGAGGGGACCCAGAGGAGAGTCCAGGTGACGTGACCAGGCAGGGACATGGGAACGAGCTAGGCAGACAAGACACAGATGCCCGCCTGGGCAGGGTGAGGGCCCCAGCATCTGGAGCTCAGCCCCGCAGTGCGGAAGTGACCTCCTGGGTGCTAAGTGTCTGTGGGATCTAGGGGCCTGGGCAACCCAGAAGTTACGCAGACACTTTGTACTTTTTGTAGGGAGAGAGTATCCTCAGTACGTCTCTGAGGTCCACAACCCCAAAACCCAAATGCGGTTCAGAACCGCTCAGCAAGATGCTGGAATTTGAAGATGAATACAGTTTCCCCGATCTCGGCTTGCTCAGAAATGAAATGCTCCCTAGTTTGTAACCCAGTGAGCCCTCCAAAAACAACCACCCCTAACAACAATCATAATTAGCATTTATCGGGCACCTACTGTGTTCCAGACCTGCACCATCCAATTGGAGCCACTAGTGTTACATGTTTACATTTAAAGGAAGTAAAACTCAAATAAAAAAATCCTGTTGCTCAGTTGTCCCAAGTTTCAAGTAGACAATAGCCGCATGTGGCTAGGGATCCCGTTTTGGACATTTTAGGCACAGAGCATTTTCCAGAAAGTCCTGTTGTGTCCTAGACATTGTGCTAAGTGCTCTACATCCGTGAACATATTTCAATCTTAAAACAGCTCAGAGGGGTAGGTCCTATTTATTATCCCTTTTTATAGAGGGGAGTAAATTGAAGCACGAAGGAAGTGAAGTGACTTACCCAAGGCCACACAGCTGGTGAGGGAGCAGAGCCAGGGTACTCACCCAGCCCTTGGATGTGATGCTTGGCTGCTTTTCCTCCCGATGTAGGCTAGAGGTGGCTAATGTGTTTTCTGGCTCACCCTGTGCTGTTTGAAGCAACCATCTGGGAATTCGTGTTCTTATCTCCTGTAGCTGCCCAGACCCCCAGAGAGAATTGAGGCCGCTCCAGCGTCTGTGCGTGCCTTCCTGATCCACGAGGCCCATGGGTCTGAGGAAGTGGGGCGTGTTGCCAGGGGAGCCGCCTCACACAGCAGCAGAGCACCCAGGAGAAGGCTGGCCGGTCTCCAGGGCGTGGGCTGGGAATGTGAGACACGCAGGCTGTTTTCTCCGGGAATGGAGGGGCGGCGGGGGATTGACTGTCTTCACAGTTCCATCATCTCCCTGAGTGGCTGTGTGCGGGAGGTGTAGCTGGGGGGACCTTTTTGCCAAAATGCCCCCAGGTGAATGCCCCAGAACTAGGCACTTGCGTGACCTCCTCGTCAGGGGTGTCTGAACACCCGTGCAGGGCACCTGTGTGAGGGAAACCCCATCTCAGCACCCAGAACGCCCTGCTTCCAGGTCAGGGCAGGTTGGCCAGTCCCTATACTCTGAGGGAACGATGCGTGGTGCCTATTTATAGCATCCCAGAAAAGGATTAACTGGGGCCGGCCTAGCAGCAGCCCACTGAGAGACAGGCTTTTGCTTCCCTTGTAAGGCCCACAGCCATGTTTAGGGCAGGTTAAGAGGGTGGTGCTAAGAGGGAAGACTTTGCTAGCACCAGGACTCTGAAGATCCAGGTGCCATGGCTTCATCACCTATGTCCCCGCCCCCCCCCCCCCCCCGCTCTCTCCCACAGGCACAGATGGGGCTGCAGAAGGACCGTCCTGTGTCTCTGCTTTCATTATCCATCTGTGTGCATGTGGAGGGCAGGGTGGAAGTGTGTGGGTGGGAGGGTGGGGCAGGGCTGTTCTGGAACGGCGTATGAGAGAGAGCAAGAGTCCAGGAGAGGAAGCTTTGATCCGGTCACCAGTGGCTACTGGGCTCCCGCTCTGTGCCAGACGCCTTCAGACCCCTTCTCTGAGAAGGCCCCAGCCCCGTGCAGGCTGTGATGGGCTGAGGGCAGGGAGGAACCCATCTGGAAGGAGGCCCTTCGCCTATGTGCCGGAGCGGAGTGTTGGGATCCCTGCTGACGTCCTACAGTAGCAGCAGAGCACAGACAAGATATTTCCTTTTTTACTTTCTTCTTTTTTAATAATAGACTTTATTTTTTTATAGCACGTTTAGGTTCACAATGAAACTGAACAGAAAGTACTGAGATTTCCTATACATCTCTTTATCTGCCCTAAAAATCCTCTGCACTCTGCTGTTCATCCCTTTCTCCCCCCAACCCCTGGCAACCACTGATCTTTTTGCCGTCTCCACAGTGTTGCTCTTTCCAGAATGTCCTGCAGCTGCATTTGGACAGCATGTAGCCTTTTCAGATTCTTTGGTTTCAGTAATACGTGTTTCAGGTTGAAGGTTTCCCTCTTGCTGCCATGATTCTCCATTGGAGACCTACGTGCAGAGGGGAGAGGGAGCTGGGAGGTACTGGGCACACCTGGGGGAGGTCAGTGGTGAAAAGGTTTGGCGGGGCAGAGGTGGAGCTGGCTGGTGCTGCAGGACCAGGACTTCAGGAGCAGGGAGTTGGCCACCTGGGACTCCGAAGCCGGAGATGATTCAGATCCCAGCCTCTTCACGGACCAGATGGTCTCCATCCCTCCTAGCTCAGCTGCCTCATTGGGAAAATAGAGCAGTAGCAATGGCACCCACATGGCATGCTTATTATGAATCTTTGGGGTTCATGGATGTGAAGCACCCACGTAGCTTGTGGGATGCACCAGTACGTGTTGAATGAATAAATGAACCTACTGTGTGCCAGGCTCAGTGCAGGGCAGATGTCGTGGGTTCGAGTCCCCACTCTGCCATTCAAAAGCCATGTGCTCTTGGGCAAGTATTTGACCTCACCAAGACTCAGTTTCCTCATCTGTAAAAATGTGCACCCACACCCATCTCACCCAATTACCCTGAGGATTCGATAAAATAATGCCCCAAGCATGGTGCCGGGCTCAGCGAACACCTCATAAATAAGTGTATAAAGCACTTACTGTGCGGCTACCACTGTGTTAAATGCTTTTGATGTATTATCTTATGCCTGTGAGGCAAATACGGATACCCATTTTACTGATGGGAATGATTTGCCCAAGATTCTGTGCAAGAGCTGGGGTTTGAATTCTGGAAGTTTGACTCTAGAGCCCAGTGCTCATAGCTGACCATTGGAGCTTGGAAGTGGAGGAGGTCCTATCAACTTTGGCGGGGGGTGGGGGGTGGGGGTGGCTCGGGAAGGAGGGCAGAGGACACCTTAGTGAGTCCCAGAAGATGCAGTGGTTTTGCCAGAGCTGGAGATGGAGGTCGGAGTGGGTGGGGATATCAGGTGCAGGGGACTGCACAGAGCACAAAGCAAAGGCAGGGGTAGGAATCCTGAGTCCTACAGAAGGAATGGCACGTGTGACCTGAGCTGGGCGTGGGAAGGGGCGGGGAGGGGACAGGATGTGGCAGGAAAGGAAGGTAGGGCCCCATGGTAGAAGCAGTCACAGCTCGCAGCCATGTTCCAGGCCTTCCCAACTCACCTCCTGTGCGCCCCATCCCCCATAAGAAATTAAAAAATAAAAAGCCGCCAGCTATTTCCATGTCATGCCTTTCCCTGCCACATTGTCCTTCCATCTGTTCCTTCCGTTGAGCTCTAGGGTGGCTCTGGGGCGGGGGGGGGGGGCGGGCAATTGCAGGGGCAGCATTTTCCTCCTCTGGTTTAGAGTTGGAGAAACCAGAGAGTTCAGTTCTGTTTGTACTTTAGATCTTGAGCATCACCTCCTCCAGGAAGCCCTCCCTGACCGCTAGACCTACCTCATCAGCTCAAGTTCCTTTGTTATTCTCCAAGAACTAAATTCTTTTGCTGCAGAGAACTGGTCTACTTTTTTGTTGTCATGTACCCATTTGTTGAACTTGGTTAATATCTGTCTCTGTAGACTGCCGTGTCCACAAGGACAGGGAGGATTCTATCTGCTCGTCACCTTGTACCAAACTCCCAGGAGGTGCTCCATAAATGTTAAGTGAATGGGGGACAGCTGTGGTTCTTGTGAAGGGAAGTGCTGGGAAGGCAGGTGTTGGCAGAACGTGGAAGAGGTACGTTTATCCCTGCTTCGGTATGGAGAGTCCAGGAAGGCTCCCAGAAGGAGGTGACGCCTGGGCTGAAGCCTGAGTTGCACTTAGCTAGCTGGAGCATGTAGGGAGGGACCCTTGGCAGAAGGCATGTGTGAGCAAAGGCACAGAAGAGCCCACGGCTGGGTCTGAGGGCCCGCGGTCCGAGGCAGGGCTGGACATGCTGGCCTGCTAGGGCATGTGCATCTCGCCCTCAGCATCCAGAGTGCCCACCCGGGAGGCAGAGCTGCCCTCTGCTCATTCCCCTCTCCTCCTCACTTTGCCCAGATGCTGCGAGCTATTTTTAAAAGTCACCCCGAAGGCCGTCCAGACACCCTAAATGAACCGGCCTTTCCACTGTGAGTTTCTCGCGGCCGGGAGAGGCAGGGGGCCTCCATCTCATTAGCTCCTGCTGGCTCAGCGTTACTCACCCAGCTTCACTGCCGGGCGCCAACCACCCGGGACCCCAGCTGGGGTGAGCTGTGCTCTGAGCCAGCACCGAGGTAGCAGGACTTGGAGGAGCAGGTGGCAGCTCGGCTGGTTTTTATTTTGGCCTAATGTGAGCCACAGGCACAGTGCTGGGTGCTTTATGCCAGGGGTCCCTGTGGCCAAATCCAGCCTGTGTGTGCACTGCCCTTAAGCCAAGAATGGTTTTTACATCCTAAGAAGGGGTGTGAAAACGAGAGAGGATGGGACATAGACGGTATGTGGCCTGAAAATAGGTTTGACAGATTTAGCAAATAAAAATTCAGATCGCCTGCTGAAATCTGAATTTCAGAAAAACCAGAGAATCTTTTAGTATAAGCCTGCACAGTATCTGGTACATACTTACACTAAAAGAAATTCCGTATGTATTTGAAGTTTAGATTTCACTGGGCAGCCTGTATTTTTATCTGGCAGTCCTGCTGTAAAACCTGAAGTGTTTGCTGTCTGACCCTTCACAGAAAACGTTTGCCCACCCTGGCCTTGAACACAGAGCAAATGCAATCAGGTGCCAGAGGGACTTAAAGACACTGGAACCAAACCTGATGAGCATGAGCTGCTGGCTCATTACTAATTACTCATTACTAATATAATCAGAGTGATCGATCACCCAACATAGATTGAGCACCTCCTGTTTGCCCGGCACTGTCCTAGAGATGGACAGTACACACATAAGCGTGCAGGTGTATAGCGAAAGTCAGGCCGTGATAAATTCTAAGCAAAAGTATACAGCAGCAGAAGGGGGTAGAGAGTGACATGCATGAAGCTGTCTTTTACACTGTGTGGTTCTGAGCTCCTGCTCCCATTCTGAGCGCTGTGCATGCTTTTTTCATGAAATCTGCACATAGCAGCCCTGACAGGTGGTATATCATCTCCATTTCACAGATAAGGAAACTGAGGCCTGAGGTCATCCAGCCAATGGCAGAATTGGAATTTGACCTGAGCCTGGTGACTCCTGATCTCCTGTTCTTACTGGCTTTACTAAGGTGCCTCCCTTTATAGGATGCCAGCTCTATTATGCTGGGTCCTGTTAGAGGCCCTCTGCTGATACTTTCCACAATCCTCATGGGAGCCTTGCACGCTGGGCTGTATTATTCCGATCCAGGCATAAAAGCGGTGAGCACGGCACAGCGGAGAGGCAGCCGGGAGTAGTGAGTTGATCTGGAACCTAGCAGGGTTCCAGGTGGGCCACGTGAGGCTATCTGGGTATCAGTGGGCAGGTGGCAGGAATGGGGTGGGGAGAAGGCACGGCAGGCCGGGGAGCCCCCAGGAGTCCCGTCTTCCTGCTTTTCGGATTGGCCTCGATTTCCCTGCCTTCCTCCCTCCTGAGATTGATTACTTCTCCTGTGTGCTCTTGAAATATTTGCAGGTGGAGGGTGGGAGGGCGGGGCTGGTTCCTGAATTTGCAGGGTGGGGCTGACAGGGGCTGATGGTCTGAGATCCCACGTGCAGGGGTGGGGCCAGGCCACTGCCCCGGAGGCCAGTGAGGTCCTAAATAGCCCCTGGATGGGAAGCTGGGGTAAGTGCATCGAGCTGAAGGGCCCCATAGCTCACACTCATGAATATCTACTGTGGGCCGGCCCTGAACTAGGCAGTCCCTATCCTCTAAGACTGGCTCCTGTCTGTAGAATCCCTATCACGTGCCAGGCACTGTCTCCACAGGGCTCTTGCAAGGCTCCCATTACCCAATGAGGTAGGGACACTATGATCATCCACCCTATTTGACAAGTGAGGAAGCTTGTCCAGCATCATGAGTGGTCAAGGATTCGATGTCAGGTCAGTGACTCCACATTCTGGCTCCTAGCCTCTCCACTGCCTCCTAACATGCTGTCGTTAGAGCTAATAAGCTGGTTCTGAAGGAAGTGAGCTCCCCATCGTTGGGAGAATGCAAGCAGGTGTTGGAGGACTCCTTAGAATGGGTGCTAGACAGGGATGAAAGCTTCCTGACCACTGTGACCTTTGAGGTCTCCCTGCCCTGAAGAGGCCCCCACAGGACATGGGTGGCAGAGTCCGGTCCGGGTGACTCAGGACTCCTGACTTGCAGTTAGTGCTTCTTTGGTCTCCACGTTGGGTGAGACTGAGGAATCCCTTTCTCATAGGGTTCTCAGCATTTTGGGATTTTAGAGGGCCTGACCCCTTTCTGGGCAGGGCTGGAGGCATTGCTGACTGTGAGACCTAAGTTCAAGAGGTCCTGACTGTGCCCTTTCCTGGTTTTGTAACCTTAGGGCAAATTGCATAAACTCTTGTGAACCTCAGTTTCTGCAGCTTTAAAATGGGGATGAGGATGTTCCTGTGAGGATTAAATAAGCTATTCTGTACAGAGACCCTGGCGCATAGTAGGTGCTCAGTAAACATACTCTCTCACTCTAAGCATTTTGTTCAAAATGGCCTCCAACTTCTGCTATGAGACAAAGTATTTGTTAGAATAAAGGCCCTGGGTCTGATCCTGCCTCCTCTGCATGACCTGGGGTGGTTATTGAACAGCTCCCTGCCTCAGTTTCCCCATCTGTGAAAAGGGAATAATTCAGTGATCCGCTTCATTTGGGTTGTCACGCTATAAACAGTTCCAGGAACACAGTGAGTGCTCAAAAAATAAAAAATGGCAGCAAGCGTTAGCATCATGAAACTTCTACTGTGTCCTAGCCAGGCCTGCCCTTTTGCAAACAGCAGCCCATTTAATCCTCAGCCCTGGACACGAGGGGTCGAGCCAGGATGCAGATGGAGGTCTGTGGGCCTCGAGTCCCAGCGACCACAGCCACTGCCTCTGTGCTGCCTGAATCACACATGATCCCAGGGCTGAAGATTAGAGACATCACAGAGGCTGGGGAGGGGCCGGGAGGCCACCTGCCACTGCCACCATGCCCAGACCACCCCGAGGTCCCTGACATCTGTCAGCTTTCACAGCCGACCGAGTCCAAGCTCATGCCTGGCGCCTGAGAAGGGAAAGGTGGTTGAACTGAATTTCAGAGGCCTTCTGTGGCCCTCTCCCTCACCCCCACAGGTCTGGCCAGTTCCCTGGGGATGGGGCCCGCCCTCGAGGGTGTGGGTCACAGCCTCTTCCTGCAGCCCGTGCTCTCTCCTGGGAGGCTCTCAGCGTCCTTCCCAGGGAGACTTCCGCCCCGCTGCCTTTTTAATTTCCTCTTCTGGCCTCAGGCTGGCAGCCTGTTACTAACTTCTGGAGACGGGGTCTAGCCCACAGCTGGGAGCCAGCAGAAGTGGGGGGCACCTCACTGGTCAGGGCCCCTCCCCAGGCTGAGCACTACCCACTACCCATGGGTGCTGCATTTGCACCTCCACCACCCACCCCACCCCAGATCCATCCCCAGGACAAGAGTCCTGGAGCCAGCCTTCCCTGGGGATTGCCCTTCCTGAGTTTCAGAGTCCACAGCGATAAACGGACAACCTTCTCCACTCTGCAGAGTTTGGACTTGAGACAGCGCGTGTGTCCAGTCTGGGTAACGATAGGAAACAGAGGGTTCCCCCAAACGGAGTACAGTAAGGTGGATTTAATAAAGGCACTACTGACCAAGGCAGGGTGGGGTGCGCCAAGGATGCAGCACCCTGTGGTGGTAATAGTGAGGAAGCCGCAACCGTTACCTCCCCTAGTCTGACCTGGGGGCCAGGAGAGGTGGCCAGAAGGGGCTGGCTGTGTGGGGAAGGTCCCAGACAGGAGCCGTGACTGCTGAATCTCTTCCTAAGGATTTTGGGACAGCTTCTTGTTTTCTATCCTCTCACACCTCCTGCTGCCATCTGAGCTTGCGTGAGATTTCCTTGGAGAGCTTGATAAACATCCTGAAGTTGCTGATTCCATGGGTCGGAGGCCAAGCATTTGTATCCCTACCAGGTCCCACCTGGTGCTGGTGCTGCTGGCCCTGCTGGGCAATGTCACACTTGCCCTGTGCCTGTCTTAGCTTGTCCTACCTTTTGGTTTATTGGAGTGAAAGGTCTTCCTGGGCAGGACTGTTTGACTCCATCCCTGCTGCTCTGTGCCCTCAGTGCGAGGGCCTCCTGCCCAACTGAACTGCATTCAAGAGCATTTGAACTGTTTACGACGACGTCTCCCTGTTGACTGTTGCTCACATGTGTGCATGCTTTGGCTTGGCGGTCCCTGAGTGGAGGCCATTGGGGAGATGGAGGTCAGCATGCAGGTTTATTTGGGTATGCCTTTGGGATTGACACCCGGGGAGCAGAGTGAAGCAAGCAGGAGAGGGCCAAAGGAGAAGATGGGCCACGGGGCTTTCATGGAAGCACCACGGCGAGTTCCCAGGGAGCTTTGTGGCCCTTCAAAGCTGTCCTAAGCTGGGGTGAAGATGCCAGAATTTCAGGGCCCGCCTGCTCCAGTCTCTGGTGAGGGCCACCCTGGGAAGCAGTGAGACCTTGGGGGAGGCTCTCCCTGTGGCTGAAGTAGTCCCCTGTCCACTAAGGGACTGGCAGCCGAGGGTTCTCCAGCACCCCCCTAAGCAGCCTTCAGTCCTGAAGGGTTCTGTGGGGCACACTGTGATGCCTACCATGTGATCAGCTCCTGTCCAAGGCACCAAGGAGGGGCCAGCAGCCTTCCCTGGACTCCGTGCCCCAAACTGGAAAGCCCTTTTGCTCTCCCTCAAGCACACAGGAACGCGCCCCCCCCCCCCCAAGAACTCTCTGCCCATGGTTTTTGCCAACAGCGGACTTCTGAATCTTAGTTTTGCTGGGCCAGGCCATCATGTAGCAGAGAGAGGCCGGAGCCCCCAGACTCCACCCCGGCTTGTGCTGAGCTGGGAAATAAGTGCACCAGTGTTGCTATGAACCACAGACAGTGGTTAGGGGGTCCTCCCGGCCTTCTGGAGAGAGGGAGAGTAAGAGGAAGGGGTTGTTTCCTCTGTTGTGTCACGGAGGGCAGTGACCCCAGTAAGTGCATCTGACCCCTGTTTCTGGAGTGGAGTGGAGTGGGCAGAGGCTCCCCTTGGAGTCAGATTGCCCAGCGTAGAAACCTCAACAGGATGACCTTGGATGTTCTGATGAATTTGGCTAGGTAGTAACCAATACCTCTGCATTTCATAATTTTCTTGTGAATGAAGTGGGTGGTAGGGGCCACCTGGGAACCATGCTGTGGGGATTATGTGGGGCTTGCCACGTGCCTCTGCTCAGACTGGCGTAGCAGAACACCACAGATAGAGTGGCCTGAACAGACCTTTACTTCTTGCGGTTTGCCAGCTGAGAAGTCCGAGGTCAAGGTGCTAGCAGATTCAGCTCCCGGCGAGGGTTCTCTTCCTGGCTTGCAGGCAACCACCGTCTCACTTTGCTCTGATTTCTTCCTCTTCTTTTAAGGACACCAGGCCCATCCTGAGGCCCTTGCCTTCAGGACCTCGTGTAACCCTGATTACCCCCCAGAGGCCCCGCCTCCAAATACCATCACACCAGGAGGGGGAGAATAGGGGTTCAGCAGGTGACTCCGTAATACCATGTGTGCTTACCACAGTGCTGTGCACATAGTAAGCTAGAGCAGCATTATTATTTTCAGAGACAAGCCATTGGCTGAAGCTTCTAGAGTAGCATCAAGAGCCTGGGTTTCTGCTCCTGCCTCCTGTACACAGTGTGACCTTGGGCTGGCTGCTTAGGCTCTCTGATCTTCATTCTCATAAAAATAGACCCACCCCACCCAGGGCTGTGGAGAGGGTACAGTGAGTTAATACAGGGAAGCCTAGAACTCATTCACTCGTTCACTCATTCCTCCTCTGGCACAGAAGTGCTCCGCTGGGGGGATGAGGACGTGGAGCGTGATGGTGAGGATGCAGACGGTGGATGTGTCAGTCTGCCCCGGCTGCCATAACAAGCTACCACACCCGGGGGGACCTGAATGCCAGATATTTCCGTTCTCACACTTCTGGAGGCTGGAAGTCCAGTATCATGGTGTTGGCAGAATTGACTCCTTCCGATGTCTGTGAGTGAAAGCTCTGTTCTGGGTGTTCTGGTACATGGCCCTCTTCTCCCAGGATGGGGGCCTCTTCCCTCTGTAGTGGTCTGTGTTCAGACTTCCTTTCATAAGGACACCTGTCGTACCAGATGGGCGCCCACCCTAATGACCTCATTTTAACATAATTAGCTCTTGAAGACCTTGTGGACAAATAGATGACATCCTAAGGTACTCGGGGTTAAGGTTTCAGCGTATGAGTGGGGGGCAGGGATACAGTTCAGCCCCTAACATCAGGGCGGCCACAGTTTGCAGGCTCTGGAATGTGGGTAGAGGAGGAGTGACACAAGGGAGGAGAATGCCTGGAGGTGAAGGCATCCTGGAAAGTGGGAATTGGGTGGGTCTTTGAGCCCAGAGGGGTAACCTGAGGCCCCAAGGGACAGTGCCAGCCTCAAGGTACTTACTGGTTGGTAGCACAGCCAGACATAGAGCTGAGAGATTTTTCCACCCCTGCTTCCTTTTGTGGTTGGAGCAGATGGGACCTGGCACTCTCTGCATTTGCCATGGGGGAGAACACGGACAGGCGGCAGGGCTCCTGCGTCAGAGTCGCTCCGGCAGGTGACAGGCAGATGGCCACCTCCGAGGAGCAGCCTTGGCAGGGGGGCTACAAACTGCCTAAGAGAGGGCTGGCCACTGGGAAGAGCTGGGGCCGGCCCTGTGTGTGGGATGCTCAGCCACGTTAGCACCCACCCCAGAGCTGTCCCCACTGTGACCCCAGGCTGGGCAGCCCTTCCCATGTCGGATCGGTGAGGTGGGAAAACACACTCCTGTGTATTCCTCCTTTATCTCACACTCTTAGTGCATGATACTGCAGACACCAGAGGTATGGGGGTTTGCTACACATCAAGCAGTTCTTTGGCACCAGCTCGGTGGCCTGCCATTTAACTGAATATTGACACTAGCTACCTGGCATCGGTGTCAGATCCTACAGGTTAAGGCCCAGTCCTGCAAGATCACCCCCCACTTCAGATGCAAGTCTCAGATTGTCACCTGTACTTCTTGATAGCTACATACTGGGGTTCTGACCAATCCCCTTGTTGGATTCAATAATTTGCTAGAATAGCCCATAGAAGTCGGAGAAACACTTAGGTTCACGGGCTTATTACAAAAGGATATGATAAAGGATTCAGATGACCCTCCAGATGGAAGAGATGCATAGGGCAAGCCGGAGCTTCCAAGCCATCTTGTACCACCCTGCCGTCACCTCCATGGTCAGCGACCTGGGAGCTCTCCAAACCCCGCACTTTGGGGGTTTTATGGAGGCTTCATTACACAGACATGATGGATAGTTAACCCAATCTCTATCCCTTCTCCCCTTCCCAGAGAAGTAGGGATGGGGCTGAAAGTTCCAAGCTTCTCATCACAGCTTGGTGTTTTTGGTGACAAGTCCCCAACTTGACTTGAAGCTGTCCAGGATCGCACCAGGCATAACCTCATTAGAACAAAAGACATTCTGATCACACAGGAAATTCCAAGGGATTTAGGGCTTTTGTGTCAGGAACTGAGGCCAAAGGTCAGATAGTAGAAAAGAAGATGCTCCTAGTGCTATTATCACTTAGGACATTACCGGGGTTTTATGAGCTGTGCCAGAAACCGGTTGCTGAGACCAACATATACACATTTTTTTTTTAATTATTCCACTGTCAGCAAACTATTGCCTAAAGGACAAAAAGGGCTCTCCACTTGTTTTTGTAAATTTTTATTGGACCCCAGCTGTACTCATTCCTTTCCATACGACTGCTCTCATGATACAAGGGTGAGGTTGAATAGTTGAGACAGGGACCAGATGGCCAGCAGAGCCCAAACTGCTTGCATTGTCCCAAGAAGTTTGCAGACCCCTGCTCTTGTGCTGTGGGCTCTGTAGTTCTGGGTACCAGGTGTGCCCCCGGAACTCCCTTGTGCTCACGTGGAGAAAAATCAGTCCATGTGGGCTGCTATAACAAAACTATCAGAGAACATTCATTCCTCATGGTTCTGGAAGCTGGGAAGTCTAAGATCAGAGTGCTGGTAGAGAACCTGGTGCCCGGTTCATCAACGGTTGTGTTTTCTGTGTCCCCACAAGGCAGGAGAGGGAAGGCACCTCCCTGGGCTTTCTTTCCTGGGGGCACTCCTCCTATTCCTGACCTCGCCGCCTCCCACAGGCCCCACCTCTCAATACCATCACACTGGGGATTAGGATCTCAGCATAGGAATTCTGGACACTTTACAAACTGATACTCTCGGGACTCCTTAGTTCTCTGCATTCTACCTCCCTGTAACCTCCTCCACCTCCTCCTCAGCAAGGCACCTCCTCGTCTTCAAGGCAAAGCCCCTTCTTTCCACACCCCCAGCAGGCTGCTGGTGGTGGCAGTTTCCTCTGCAAGATTGATTTTATTTCTTTTTAAATACCTGCATCGGTGTGTTCGATGGGCAGAAGGGTGGGGTGCAAGGGACCAGATGTGACGTGCTCAGGGCCGCAGGGTGCCTGCGTCATCACTATTAAAGTGTTGCACTTTCTTGAGCACGTCCCATGTATCAGGCACGGTGCTGAGTGCTTTCTGTTGCCTCACGTAAGTGTCCCCATAGGACGTATGCGTTCATCCAGCGGATACTGAGGGCCCACCGTGGGCCAGGCATTCTCCAGGTCTTGAGAATAGGGCAGTGATTGATTGACATACGTGGAATCCCTGACCTCGTAGAGCAGAGTCCCGTGAAATTGGAGACACCAAGGACAAAATAAGCGCAATGCACAGCGTGTTAGAGGTGAAAGGCACTCTGGAGAAAAAAAAAAAAAAAAAAAGCAGAAAACAGGTAATGCCGAGTGTTGGGTGGGGTAAAGGCCGTAGTTGTAAATAGCACCATCAGGGTAGGTGGCATTTGAGTAGAGTTGAACTGTGTTGATTTCTGGGGAGAGAGCGTTCCTGTGAAGGAAACAGCATGTGCAAAGGGTC
The DNA here is from genome assembly GCF_905146905.1 of Nyctereutes procyonoides. NCBI lineage: Eukaryota > Metazoa > Chordata > Mammalia > Carnivora > Canidae > Nyctereutes > Nyctereutes procyonoides. The sequence goes on from NW_026575043.1 coordinate 47,106,617, forward strand.
GAGTTAGGCAGACCACAAAGAGAAGTGGTGGTGTGGTCTGAGTGACGGGGACAGCTGGGGAAGAGGTCAGAAGGTCAGTGGTAGGTCCAGGTCGTGCAGAGCCTTGTGGCCCATCGTGAAGACATGGGCTGTCATTCTGGGTGAGATGAGAGCCCTGTAGGGTTCTGAGTGGAGGAGGGACGTGGTCTGAGTTACCTTTTTTATTTTTTTTTAAACTTTTTTTTTTTTAATTTTTATTTATGATTGTCACAGAGAGCAAGAGAGAGAGAGGCAGAGACACAGGCAGAGGGAGAAACAGGCTCCACGCACCGGGAACCCGACGTGGGATTCGATCCCGGGTCTCCAGGATCGCACCCCGGGCCAAAGGCAGGTCCTAAACCACGGCGCCACCCAGGGATCCCTGAGTTACCTTAAAAAAAAAAAAATACCTGCACCATACCCATTTATTCACACTGTATTAGCGTATAACATACACACTTTTAAAATTTGTGGTAAAATGCACAGAACATCAAATTTACCTTCTTTGGGGCACCTGGCTGGCTCAGTCAGTTAAGCATCTGCCTTCGGCTCAGGTGGTGATTCCAGGGTCCTGGGATTGAGCCCTGCATCGGGTTCCCTGCTGTGCAGGGAGCCTGCTTCTATCTCTCTGCCTCTCCCTCTCTCTGTCTTTCATGAATAAATAAGTAAAAATTAAAAAAAAAATTTTTACCCTCTTCGTCATTTTTAAGCTCCATAGTGTTAAGCAAGTGTTAAATAAGTAGTTCGTGTGGTATAGGCACTCTCTGTCCATCCTACACAACTACAACTCTATACCCATTAAGCAATAATTCCTCTTCCCAGCCCCTGGCAAGCATCATTTTCCTTTCTCCATGCACTTGACTACTCTAGGTGCCTCTTACAAGGATGTGTCTTATTTTGGCAGGCTTATTTCACTTAGCATCGTGTGCTCAGAGTTTATCCATGTTGTAGCACGTGTCTGAATTTCCTTCGTTTTTATTTTTTTAAGATTGTATTTATTTATGAGAGACACAGAGAGGCAGAGACATAGGCAGAGGGAGAAGCAGGCTCAATGCAGGGAACCAGATATGGGACTTGATCCCCGGACCACAGGATCATGCCCTGAGCCAAAGACAGGTGCCCAACCGCTGGGCCACCCAGGCGTCCCTGAATTTCCTTCCTATGTAAGGCTGAATTATATTCCTTTGAATGTGTCTGCTTCATTTTGTTTATCCATTCATCCATCAGCGTCCACTTGGGCTGTTTCCTCCACATTTGGCCGTTGTGCATAATGCTGCCGCAAACACGGGTGTGCAAATCTCTCTTCAATACTCTCTCTGCTTTCAGTTCTTTGGGGTGTATACCTAGAAGCAGAATTGCTGGATCCTATGGTAATGTTCTGTTACATTTTTTGAACAACTGCCATACTATTTTCCTTAGGAACTGCACGATCTTTGCTCTTCCCCTGGCAACGCACAAGGGTTCCAGTTTCTCCACATTCCCACCCACACTCCCTTATTTTCTGTTTTCTGATAGTAGCCCATCCTCAAGGGTGTGAGGCGGTGTGTGGTGGCGTCTTTGATTTGCACTTCCCTGATGAAGAGTGATGTCGAGCATCTCCTCGTGTGCTTGTGGGCCATCTGTAGATCTTCTCTGGAGACATGTCTGTTACAGTCCTTTGCCCATTTTAGAACCAGGTTTTTGGTTATTGAGCTGTAGGAATTCATCATCTAGAATGGATGTCTAGAATAGACATTAGCTTCATATTAGATGCACAGTTTGCAAATATTTTCTCCCATTGCCTGGCTTGCCTTTTGTCTTTTTTCTTTCTTTTCTTTTCCTTTTTCTTTTACTGTTTATCATGTCCTTCAACATACAGAAGTTTTTGTTGTTGTTGTTGTTTGTTTTTTTTTGTTTTTTTACTTTGAGGTAGTTTATTTCATGTAACTCTTGCTGCCTCTGCTTTTGGTGTCACAGCCAAGAAATCATTCCCAAACCCAGCATCGTGACATTACTCGGCTATGTTTTCTTTGAGGAGTTCTATGGCATTTGCTTGCATATATAGGTGTTTGAATCATTTCGAGTTGATTTTTGTGTGTGGAATAGGTGAGAGTCTCACTTCATTCCTTCGCATGTAGAGATCCAGTGTTCCTAAGAGCGTTGGTGGGAAAGTGTCCTTTCCCCCATTGAATGGTCTTGGGCACCTGTGTGATAGATGAGAGGATTTGTCTCTGGGCTCTCTGTTCTTACCCACTCGTCTATATGCCAGTACCTCACTATTTTGATTACCACAGTTTTATAATAAGGTTTGAAGTCAGGAAGTGTGAGACCTCTAACTTTGTTCTTCCTTTTCAAGATCACTTTGCCTATTCATGGTCCCTTGAGATTCCATATGAATTTTAGGATAGATATTCCTCTTCAGAAAAAAAAATCCACCCCATGTGACACCTGGGTGTCTCAGTTGGTTAACTGTTGGTCTTAGGCTCAGGTCATGATCCCAGGTTTGTGAGATGGAGCCCCATGTCGGGCTCCCTGCTCAGTGGTGAGCCTGCTTCTCCCTCTCCCTTTGCCTGCTACTCCACCTACTTGTGGGCTCTCTCTCTCAAATCAATAGATAAATCTTTTTTTTTTTTTTTTTTTAAAGGGGGAACGCTTGGATGGCTCAGCAGTTGAGTGCCTGCCTTACACTCAGTGCGTGATCCAGGAGTCCCGGGATCGAGTCCCACATCAGGCTCCCTGCATGGAGCTTGCTTCTCTCTCTGCCTATGTATCTGCCTCTCTCTGTGTGTCTCTCATGAATAAAGAAATGAAATCTTTTTTTTTTTAAAGCCCACCCCTAAACAACAATAAGAGTAACAAAATGCCACTGGGATTTTGATGGGGATTACATCTGTAGGTTGCTTTGGGTTTTATTGTCGAAGATATTGAGTCTTTCAGTCTCTGGACACATGGGATGCCTTTCCATTTATTTGTGTCTTTACAAAATTATCTCAGCAGGTGTATAATAGCTTTCAACATACAGGCCTCTCACCTCCTTGGTTAAGTTTATTTCTCAGTATTTTATTCCTTTTGACGTTTTTGTAAATGGAGTATTTATATTCTTTGGATTGTTCATTGTCAGTGTTTAGAAATATGGCTGATTTTCACATGTTGATTTTGTATTCTGCAACCTTGCTGAATTTATTTATGACCGCTCACAGTTTTCCTGTGACATCTTTGGGGTTTTCTGTACGTAAGATCATGCTGTCTGCCAGCTGAGACCATTTTACTTCTTTCTTTCTGATTTGCATACCTTCTATTTCTTTTTCTTGCCCTAACTCATCTGGCTAGCACACCCAGTGCTATGTGCAATAACAGAGGTGAGAGCAGGCATCTTTGTGATCTCCTTGACTTTGAAGGCAAAGTTTTCGGGATCCCTGGGTGGCGCAGCGGTTTGGCGCCTGCCTTTGGCCCAGGGCGCGATCCTGGAGACCCGGGATCGAATCCCACATCGGGCTCCCGGTGCATGGAGCCTGCTTCTCCCTCTGCCTATGTCTCTGCCTCTCTCTCTCTCTCTCTGTGACTATCATAAATAAATTTTTTAAAAAAATTAAAAAAAAAAGAAGGCAAAGTTTTCAACCTTCCATCATTGTATGGGATGGTAGCTCTGGGTTTTTCATGTATGGCTTTTATTATGTTGAGGTAGTTTCTTGCTATTATTAGTTTAGTGAGTGTTTTATGAGAAAAGGGTGTTGCATTGTGACACATTCTTTTTCTGCATCAACCAAAATGCTCTTGTGTTTTTTTTTTCTCTCTTCATTACATTAACGTGATTTATTACATCAGTCGGGTTTTGTGTCCTGACCCATCCCTGCATTTTAGCAATAAATCCTAATTTAGTCATGCAGTGCTGTCCTTTCTAGATATTGCTGAATCCTTTTTTTTTTTTTTAAGATTTTATTTATTTATTCATGAGTCACTGAGAGGCAGAGACACGGGCAGAGGGAGAAGCGGCCTTCTTGCGGGGGAACCTGATGTGGAACTCGATCCCGGGACACTGGGATCACGACCTGAGCCAAAGGCAGACACTCAGCTACTGAGCCACCCAGGTGCCCCTAGATATTGTTTATTTCTCTTTGCTAGTATCTTGTTGCAGATTTTGACATTGACATTCATTGGAGACATTAGTTTGTAGTTTTTGTGTAGTGTCTTGCCTGGCTTTGGTTTCAAGGTAATGTTGGCCTCATGCAATGAAAGTATTCCCTCTACTTCAATTTTTTTTTTCTAGTGGAAGATTTGAGGAGAATTGGTGTTAATTTTTATTTTAGACATTTGGGTCTTCTCTCTCTCCCTTTTTAAGTCAGTGTGGCTTGTCAATTCTGCTGATATTTTTTGAAGAATCAACTCTCTTGGTTTGTTAAAAATTTCCCATCATATTTCTGTTTTCCATTTTGTTACCTCTATTCCTTCTGGTAGCTTTGGGTTTAGTTTGTTCTTTTATAAAGGCAGATTGTTGATTTCAGATCTTTCCCATTTCTTTTAACATAAGCACTTCCAGCTATAATTTCCCCCCATCACTGCTTTCATGGCATCACATGGATTTTGGTGTGTTGCATGTTCATTTGCATTTGCCCATTTGCCTCAAGATATTTGTTAATTTCTCTTGCGATTCCTTCTTTGACCCATTGCTTGTTGAAGAGCATTTGGCTTAACTTCCACCCACACAATTGGTTTCTAGTTTCATGCCACTGTGATCAGAAAAGATACCTTGTATGATTTCAGTCTTTGAAGATTTGTTAAGACTTCTGTGTCTTGTCTATAACATGCTCTATCCTGAAGAATGCTTTATGCACACTTGACAAAAAAATGTGTGCTCTACCCTTGTTGAGGGGGTGAGTGACTACTGTCTGTCTCTTAGGTCCAGTTTGTCCATAATGTTGTTCAGGATCTCTGTTTCCTTATTGATCTTCTCTTTGTTCTGTTGACTTCCATTTTATTTTATTTTATTTTATTTTATTTTATTTTATTTTATTTTATTTATTTTATTTTATTTTATTTTATTTATTTTATTTTATTTTATTTATTTTATTTATATTTATTTTATTTATTTTATTTTACTTTATTTATTTTATTTTATTTTATTTTATTTTATTTTATTTTATTTTATTTTATTTATTTTATTTTATTTTATTTTATTTTATTTTATTTTATTTTATTTTATTTTATTTTATTTTATTTTATTTTATTTATTATTTTTGACTTCCCTTTAAACAAGAACCTTCTGGCTGTGTTAAAACAAATGTCCAGGGAGGTGGAGGCAGAGAGGCAAGCAAGAGGTTGCAGAGTCCATCCAGGAGAGACATGACTTGGAGCAGGGCCACTTGGACTAGAGAGATGCTGATGGAGAGGATGAGAAATGGTCAGGCACTGGGTTGACAGAGCCAACAGATTTTATTGATTCTGGGAGTTAGTAAAGGAATTTGCCTAAGGTCCTACAGCTAGTAAGTGGTCGGGCCAGGATTGAACCCAGTCCTGTCTGGCCCCCAGTTTTTAGCTCTTAATGAAGCACTGTGCTTTTCCAAAAGCACTCCTGACCCCGCTGCCTGGTCATCCCATTCTATTCCCGAAGAACGTCCAGGTCTGGGTGCTTGGCAGTCCCCTTCTGGCGGGTTCTCAGACACTGGGTTGAAGGCTAGCATCACTGTATCCTGCCTCAGGGGAGCAAAAGAAAGGAGGAGGCAGGGATCTGGGGAGAGAGAGAGTGGTGGGTAGATGCTTTGAGACCGTGTGGCCTTAATGGCATGTTGCAGAGGAGCTCAGCCGCTGGAATCAGACAAACCGAGGTGTAAGCCTTGACTCTCCTCTCACAGCTGTGTGACCCCAGGCAGATGACACCCTCTCTGTGCCTATTTGCTCCCTTGATAAACAGGGATGTTAATGCTGCTGCTCTATTTGCCCACACACATGGTGACAAGAAAGTATTTTCAGCTGAGATATTCTCCCAAAGCAGAAGCCAGTCATGATCTTTCAAGTCATTTGTTCCTCAAACTGAATTTTACTAAGCACCTATGATATACCAGAGCCATAGATATCAAGCAGAGCGTTCCCCCTCGTGAGGTCTCCCGCCTGGCAGAGAAGATGAAATCCATAGGAGTCTGATGGGTGTTATAAAAGCAGCCAGTGTGGGAGCCCTGAAAGCAGGGGAATTTATTCTCCCAAACAGGTAATATTTTAGCCATGACGGGAGTACAGTAAAAGAGGCCAGATGGGGTTTTAGGCGGGGTGATGCATGCGCACCACTAACATTTCCTGCAGGCCCCCTCTGTGCCGGGCTGCAAGCTCAGCCCAGGGTGCGTGTGACCTTGTTCAGTCTTCCCATAGCCCCTGGAGGCAGATGCTATTCCTGTACACCCTTTACCAATGAGAAAACGAAGGTTCAGAGAGGTGATGTGATTTGCCTGAGGAAACACAGCTAGCAGCTAAAGGGGCCAGGCTGTGCAGCTCTCCAGCTGAGACTGAAGAAACCCATATAGGTTGAAAGTCCAGCTGCCTCTGCCTGGCTATGTGGCCTTGAGTAGGCCAGTTTGCCTCCCTGAGCCTCAGTCTCCATGCCCGTAAGTAGGACCAGTTCCACGGGATGGGCAGGATAGTTTTCAGACTTAGAAATGCAGCTGGCAAAGCCCAGCTTGGAGCTTGCGGAGCTCAGAGGTCAGCAGCTGTTTACGGAGAGAGTGCCGAGTTGCTTGTGTGGGGTGGGCCCCGCCACATGTTTTCCATGGAGCGTGACCAGGGATGCTCTGAGGCCTGTCTTCCTCTCCAGGAGACAGCCAGAGGGCAGGGAGAGAGAGGCACAGAGAGCCTGAGATTGCCCTCTGATTGGGTGGGTTGCTGAGCTGGCCCGGCTGAGGCCAAGGTGGAGGGCGCCACGAGCAGCCAGGAAGACCATGGAGGGGTTTGGATTCAAAACTGTTCCCCATAGTGACACCGTGCAGAGTGGGACTCAGAATCTGGCAAGGCAGAAGGGTGTTCAGGCCACCAGAGGGTCACTTCTGTGAGCAAAGGCACGACTACCCTTTCAGTGTGTGTCCCCTGTGCCTGGTGCATCAGTGGTGCCTCAGACTCAGCCTGGAATTGTCTCCACACTGGGCCAGCTCTACTTCTCTAGGCAAGCTGCTTCACCTCAGTGAGCCTGTTTCCAGATAGGGGATAATGAACCCAGCCGGTAGGCGCCTGAACAGGGATTTGAACCCAGGTCTGCCAGATTCCAGGGCCGATTTGTCACTGTACCTTCCTGATTCTTTTATATACTTATTTCCTTCTTTCATTCCTTCAGAAAATATTTACGGAGCACTTGCTATGCACCAAGCACTGTTGTAGTCTCCGTGGATATAGCAGTGAGCAAGGCAGATGAGGCCCTGCCCTCAGAGCGTTTATATCCTAGAGGAGGGAGACGGTAAGCAAAGAAACAGGACAGGACTAGTGTAAGTACCCTGAAGGAACTGTAACGAGGAATGGATGGAGTAGGGGGACGGCTGTCTCAGATAATGGGGTCAAGGAGGGAGATGACATTTCGTGTGACATCTGAAAAGTGCAGAGCAAGCCCCCGAAAAAATACTTCAGGAGAATGTGAAGTGTGGAGCTCTTATAGGCCACAGGCCTCAGACTTAACAGAAGACGGGGTGAGGAGGGTGTGAAAGGAAAGCAGTTATCAAAACGCTGCGGACGGCCTCAGAAGCCCAGGAGGGGCGACACAGCCCTTTGGGGTGACCACACCCCGGGTCGCATTTGGGTCTCCCGTCCAGCTGCCTCTGCCTTCCAGGTGAAGCAGATCATGGAGGAGGCCGTCACACGGAAGTTTGTCCACGAGGACAGCAGCCACATCATCTCCTTCTGTGGTGAGTCCGTGGCCTGTGGCCTTGAAAGTGGCTTCTTTCTCTATGGGCTGACCTGGGGGAGTGGCATCTTTGTGCAAGCAAGCGTTCTTAACTGCCTTTTTGCTTTGTAACTCCAAAGTTATTTTCAGATTTCCAAGGGGCCCCATTAGGGAATTTGGAAATACAGCAATGTCTCCAGAAGACATTAAGAATGGCCCCCTTGCAACCTACGAAGGGTTAATCACTGTTGATCCCGGAGGGCCTGCTTTCCCCTCTCAGTTCACAGCCGCCAACCCACACCCCTAGTGATGTGGGTCTCGCATCTGAGGAACGGCTCCATCTGAGGAACGGCTCCGTGCCCCTTCCCCCGCCCTGCCTATGGCTGTTGCTAAATAATGGGAGGGGACGGATGGGCTTTAAAAATACAGGGAGAGAGGAACCATCACACCGTCCTGAGGGATCATGTCCAGCTGGCTCAGCACAGGAGGCAGGCCCAGGGCTCAGAGCATGACTCAGACGTCTCTCCTTGAATCAGCTTTGCTTGCAAGGCCTCAGAAATAACCATGCTGCCAGGTTCTTACTATACTTCCACCTCGGCCACAGGCTGCAGACGCAGGTTTTGCGTGTCCCCGGAGTCAGGATTCCGTTTCGACGTATCAGTGTGTACGTATAAGTGGGGGAGTTTCTTTCTCCGTGAAAACCTTTATTATTTCGTGACTGGCATGTGTTGGGGTGAAGGACGTGCGGTAATCCCCCTCTCGTGGCCTTGGTCTCGTAGAGAGGCCCGAGCGAGGAGACCTGACTGGGCCCTCGGCTTCATCCAGATGGCTGGGCGTACCACCTGTGGGAACACACGTCATGACCTGGGAGCCTGCTGACGTCAGTTTGGGCCCTTTGCAGCCAGGCAGACCTGGGTTCACATCCCTTCTCTGCCACCTGTGTGTTGGGTGACCTTGGCAAATTTTATGTTTTTTGAAGTGAGATCTGTTTAACCTACATATATATGTATATTTATATACTTGCATATTTATGTATATATATAGAGGAGTCTGTATGCACAAAATTACATGAACGTGTATGTATATGAAAGACACATAGACGCACAAATGTGAATATGGGAATGTATTTACCTATATTTTTTTCTCCCGGACATCTTTATTTGCAAAGAAAATAATCGGCATGCCCATTTCAGAATGTGCTACGATACCTACCCATTAAAGACTTAGAGGAATAGAAAGTGATAAAAATCACAATAATCCTCTAACTCCAGCCACAGTTTGGGATGAGGGAAGAAATGTGATGGCACTGAGTAAGGCCTACAGGGTCTCCCTGAGGTGTCTCTGATCCACCGTTCCTTAGGATTCATTGTCAGAAAGAGTCAACCAAGCTGCCAATACCTGGATAGTTACTTAACTTCTTGAAGTATAAATGGATGAAAAGTGTTGTGTGTGTAAGCAGAAATGAAGGTGTTTAAGAGATGCTTATCCAGACTATTTTAAGCCCATAAGCAAATTAGGCAATAGGTGGACATTCATTCAAAGCCAAGCAATTACTGGGGCACCTGGCTGGCACAGTTGGTAGAGCACACAACTCTTGATCTCAGGGTTATGAGCTCAAGCCCCATGGTGGATATGGAGCCTATTTTTAAAAGATTTAATTAAAAAAATAAAAGCCAAGTAATTGCTAACAACAACAACAACAACAACAAAAAACCCAAGACAAGTAATTGAACCAGAACTTCTCAGTATTTGCCCTTGCACACAACATGACCTTGACCGGGCTCTTAACCCTTGGACTGTTGGCGTTCTCCTTCTTTGGAGTGACAGCGACTAGCACACTCACTTCATGGGCTTTTTCCACCAGGATTGAGTAAGGTAAACCTCCACACTGGTCTCACTGTGTGAGATAGAAGGTAGGAAAATACTAATAGAGGCCTGCAGAAAGTACCAGAAATAAGATTGGGGTCCTCAGAGTGGCCTCCACAGGGACTATTTCCCAGCAGGGAACACTAAGTCCCAGAGATGGAAAGTGATTTGCTTGAGGTCACACAGCAAGTTAGAGGTAGAGCCCAGACTACCACCCAGGGCAAACACAGACACGGGAAGATGATGAGTGAAGCCTCTCTTCAAATTCTTCATGGAGGCACAGGTGTTGTGAGCACACTGTGGGCTCAGGCCTGGTTTTGAATCCCAACTTGGTCACTTATTTGCCAGGTGGCCCTGGGCAATTCGGTTTGCTTCTTAGAGCCTCAGTTTTCACATCTGAAAAATGGGGATGGTTGTCCTTTCTTCCTTGGCTGTGGCAGAGGGAGAACGAGATCTGTAACGCTAGCTGTTACTGGAATCACAGTAGTGACGTTCATGTCACTTTTATCTTGAGCCCAGACAAAGCTCAACAGTCCTGTGGTCTGGTCCCTCCTCTCTCCCTGGCAGGAGTAATAGCTAATGTTCCTAAAGCACTTACTGTGTACTGGGCTCTATGTGAAGTGCTTTCCATGCATTTTTTCCACCTCATTCTAACAGCAACCTTTTAAGATGCACATTCATGCTCTCCCCACTTCACAGATGAAGAAACTGAGACACAAGGAGGGGAAGTAGTTGCTGGAGGTCACACGACTGCTTAGTGTCTGGAGAAGGACGTGGGCAGATAGTCTGACCTTGGGCAGCGAGCATAGGTTAACTCCTCAGCTGTCTTGCTCCCTTTCGAGGGAGTGGAAGGGAGAGAGGCCTATGCGGTTTTCCCATGTGATGCTCTCATGAATTCTGAGATGCTGGGCCCACAGCTCTCCAGGGCACCTCTGTGTGACTGAAGTCCTGGGCTGGGTGAGTGGGAGTGTGGGCAGGGCAGGACCTACTGACTGTCATGTCCCTACAGCGGCTGTGGAGGCCTGCGTCCTGCACGGGCTGCGGCGGCTGGCTTTCTGCGCTACAACAAGATTGGAGCTCTCTTCACGAAAGTGGACAAGAACTGCCCGCCAGCCAAGGAGCTGAGCCACGAGGTGCAGGACCTGGAGGGGCTGATTGAGAGCACGTGAGTATGGAGCATGGGGTATGGGCAGGGCACGCCCTGCAGAGGACAGTCCCCCTGACTCCACGTTCCTCCCTGAGCTCTGCAAGAACCCATACCTCCTGCCAGTTCCTCTCTCCAGTTTCCTTTCTGCTCCCCAAACCTGCCAGATTGTTTCCTACCCCAGGGCCTTTGCACTTGTTCTACCCACCACCCGTTCCCGTACTTCATTTTCTGTGGCTGGTTTCTTGTCATCTCAGGCCTTGCCCCAGTTAAGGATAAATTCCAACCCTCACCCAATTTTTCTTTTAGATCATCACTCTATTTACTTACTTTCCTGTGGTTATCACCACCTCTAATTACTCTTTCATTTGTTTCCTTGATTCTTGTCTATCTTCCCCGCTTAACTCTGAACTCCTGAGAACAGGCAACTAACATCTGTTACTCCCCATCCCCAGTGCCTGGACACTGCCTAGCACCTGGAAAATGTTCGAGACACGATTGTTGAATGCATAAAGTGGCTTTTGGGAGCCAGACCCCATTCTGAATGCAGGAAGACCAAAGTTTAATCAAAGCAGTATGGTCTCTGTCTGCATGGACCAGGTGTCACATTGAGGCCACCATTGAAGGGGAGCCTTGACTTCACTCACATGTCTTAAGAGCTGATTATGTTTGCTGGGGGGAGGCTCATGGCCTGAGTATGTGTACCTGAGCCCCCTCCACCAGAGCCTCACCAGAGTCCTAATTGTTCAGCCAAAGCCTTGATCTGGAGCCTGGTCAGGGATGGCAAATAGGTTTCAGCTCCAGTTGTTGCTAGAGGCTGCCCAAAGGACTTGTTGTGGAAGATTCTAGAGCTACTCTTGGGTTTCACAGGAAAGAATGCTCAGATTGATTAGATGGCAAGAGACAGGAGAGAGAAGCACACATGCCATGTTTGCCTTCTCTGCCATGGGTGCTCCTTCCACTTCACTGGATGGGCAATGGCCCTTGCCTTGCCTTTCAGGCCATACCAGCCCAGAGCTGCTGGCCAGAACTGTGTGATGGGCAGGGCTGTGGATTTCACATTGCCAACTCCCATTAGGAATCTGACTCCTCAGCCACTTGGTTTTCAGGTCCATCTGCTAAATTCCCAGGTGTTTGCTGGGAACTTCTTAAAGGGGTGGATGTCCATCAGCCTTCCATGATATTGGGAGTGACTTTCTAATGAAGGAATTAGAGATACCCATGCCAGGTGGTAAGGGAGAGCCATTCCTTCATTCATGCAACCACTCATCCGTGACAGAGAGGTAGAAGAGAAGAGAATTGAATCACTATGAGAATCCGGCTTACCCATCAACAGTGTATGAAAGTATTTCACAGCGTCTTCATGCTTGCTGGGTATTATGATTCCTCCAACTCTTTGCCCACTTGCCAGGAGCAATAAGGGCTCTTTTGTTGTTTTAGTTGCCATTCCTTCATTTCCTTGAGAGGTTGCTGTTTGCATATTGGTCCTGTTGCATTTCCTCTTTTGTGAATATTCATCCTTCTTCTTTACTGGTCTTGAAGGCGAAATCAGATCCAGGGCCTCCAGGACAATGTGCGGAAGCTGCCGAAGCTGCCCAGCCTGTCCCCACTGGCCATCAAGCACCTGTGGATCCGCACTGCCTTGTTTGAGAAGGTGCTGGACAAAATTGTGCATTACCTGGTGGAAAACAGCAGGTGAGCCCGAAAGACCAGACGCCTGGGTGTGCTCTGCCGCCACCTGCTGGCCTTCTTGGAAATTGCACCCTGTTGCGCAAAGCACCTTTCTTTTCTCCCCCTTGATATGCACTTGACTTGAAAGAAATTACATGAAGGCCATCTGGATGTTCGTCTCCGAATTAGCCTAGTTTAGGACCTTGGGACAATTCAGGTGCTTACTGGCAACGCCGGATCTCCAGATTAGGAGTGGGGTGTAGGATCTTGCAATCTTAGGCATCTTTCTTCTCCCATGAATTAAGCCTACTGTCTTCTTACTAACCATGGCCCTTGGAGGAGTCATTTAGCTTCTCTGTGTCTCTCCTCTCATTTGGTAAGTGGGACAGGGATCGCTGCCATTCTGGAGAAGAGGTGAGAAGGGAAGATAGTGAGTCCACAGCATTTTGGAAATTTATAATTATACTTTCTTACATTTTTTTTTCTAGCTCAGATCAGCTTGGTGTAAATGTTTTGTAGCATGAGCCCTCTTGGCAAGCATTTATCCATCCATTCATTCATCCAATATATATTTAATGAGCACCTAGCAAGTGCCAGGCACTAACCTTAGACGTTGGGGATACATTGGTCTTAACTGTCATGTTCAAAGCTTGGATGTTATGCTAAGGGATAGGGAAGCTGGGGAAGAATGTAAAATCTGAGACTCTTCATGACCAGTACTCCTTTCCAGCCAGAGGGGGAGAGGGAGAGAGAGAATATCAAGGAAATACATGAGAATCTCCTCATCTCTTGGTATACGAAAGTGCCTATTTAACTACATCCTCACATAAAATGGGTATTATGATTATCTTTCCTTCTTTGCCTGTTTGCCTGGAAAACATATCTGAAAGTATAGAACAAATCCTTCTCTTCATGAACCTCACATGGTAGCAGGGAAAACAGGTAACTAGTAATTGGGATAATATATGATGAATATTCCAAACTAGGTGGGTGGTGTTTAATCTCCTCTGGGTGGTCAGGGAAAGTGTCCTGGAACACATGGCAGTTAAGCTTCCGTTTGAAGTGCCTGTAGGCATTAACCGGATAAAGGTGTAGGGGAAAGAGTGTTTCTAGCAGAGGGACAGCAGGTGCAAAGGCCAGGAGGCAGGAGAGGAACTGGAAGAAATCCAGGCTCTGGAGTCCAATTACACCTTCTCGTGAATTATGACAAGTCTCTGCTCTGTGCCCTGACGTGGGTTCAGGGCCTCTGTAGTTACTGCCTTTGGTCTATGACCTTGTGTTTTCTGCTGAATAAATCAGTCAAAAGGAATTAGTGATTTATTTCAGCAATAACGCCAACCTCTTTATTTATTAAACTTCTTATTTTTTTTACATTCACACAGAAGTTGTAACATTAGTACAGAGTCTCCCCTACCCTTAGTGATAACATCCTCCATAACCTGCACTGTACCTTCATAACCTAGGAAGGTATGTTCTGTGTTATATGGAAGAGGTTTTGGTTCAAGAAAAATTCAGGTCTCCCCACTGGCTGTGGGGTAGGGACACTAGAAACAACACAAATGTTTCTTTTTCAATTTAAACGTTTTTATTCCAGAGCAGAGGTGGATAAACTATAGCTCGTAGACCTAATCTAGCTTTCTTCACGTTTGGCAAACAAAATCCTATTGGACCCTAGCCTTACTGATTCATTTGCCAGTCATTTATGGCTGCTTTTGTGCTACAGTGACAAACTGAGTACTTGTGACAAAGTCTTACGTTCTTTAAAACTGAAAATATTTATTGTCTAGCCCTTTACAGAAAAAGGTTCTTGAACCCTGCATTAGAGAAAAAGCTCTTCATCACTGTCCATCACAGTCCTGGCTCTCTAATCAAGCCAGCAACATGATATACTTGACTCTGTTCTAACTACAATTAACTGTTCTTTGCTCTGATCTTTCTTCAAATAGAACCTATCCTGCCATTGCCTTTGAAGAAACTTCCCCAGATGGCCTTGTGAGTTCTTTGCCTCTCTTAGTTATTGTGGCCCATGCCAGGCATACAAAACTAAGACGTTTCTTGTGGTCACGTGGAATGGTGACTACCTCAGACTTTGAACTCTAACCGTTTTAACATTTCTCTTGATTTGAAAACAGGTTTTCTTTTAAAAGAGTATTTGGTCAGAAAATCTCTCTACTAACTCAGAGGTTAATATTGTAATGGAGACTAACCAGGGAGCCAGAGCTGCTAAGGTAAAAAATTGGCTGAAGGTCTGACAGCCACTCCTGCTGCAGTGCCACCACCTACTTCTGGCCAGTCTGACAGGCTCCTTCAGGCTTCAGATAGTCCTGTGCGTTCACATTTCAGCAGAACCTGGACACTGGCCAGCAGGTGCCACTTGTTCTTGTTCTGCCTGAGATCTATTAAGTACAGCATGTGCTCCTTCTTCCCTATCCACTTCCATATTCTTGGCAGTTACCCCCGTCCTGTTTAGAAACCACTGTAATTCATCTACAAGCTTACGAAAGGTTTGAGAGTGGAAAGTATACTGACGAGAATTGAGTAAATGCAAGTCAAGACACACTGCACTCTATTAGCTGGGTGACTTCCAATAATTTGATTTACTTTTCTAGGCCTAAACATCACCACCCTGGATTTAATAGTCATTTAACAATAGCGGTTATATCTTGGCTCCATTAATCAGCAGGAAATAGGCAAGTGTTTGTTTTTCTTCCTTGCAATGATTCAATACTGCATGACTAAATTTTAGAGAAAAGCAAAGAATAAGAAAATAAGGCCACTCTGCTAATTACCAACAGAGCTGGGATAAATATCCACTCCTCCCAGCTTTAAAATCCCTACTCCCCCACCACCACCCCGATCCATCCAGTTTATCTGTAGCAACTGACCCTAAAACAACATGATCAAGGTTCTGATATCTGAGACTGCAAGAAGGCCCCAAGTGTAGCCCTGACTCAGTCTCACTGAGACAGCGGTGAGAGAGCAAGCAAACTGGGCTCTTTACCTCTGGATTAGGCCTTTGTAAACTGAACTCTGTGTCACAAAACAGTTATAATAATTAAACAAGAGTTGCAAGAATATCAAGTAATAGAAATGGGAAAGGAAAATAATACATCATTTTTAAGCATGAATGTAAGCCAGTGGCAATCTATAATTTAATCGACTGGCACTTGGTTTTTCCACTACTGGGAATACATATTTTCATATTCTACATAACCATGGCTAAATGAGGACAAAAATTGTTCCTTGATTTATGACTCCAGGTCATTTGTTGATTCCTATCTGATTTTCTCTAATGATTGATGCTTTTCACAAGGATGGGTTCCCAGAAAGACTGTTTTTTTTATGAAGTCCTAGACCCAATAAACTAGTTCACCATTTACCTTGGTTTAGAATTTTCATTTACATGTTGTTCTTAGTTTTCCATTTGTCCTGAATTTTAGTTTTACCCAATCTATAACTAAGAGAAATTGCATAGAGAAAATATTGTAGAATGATTAAAAGAAAGGATGTTTTTTGAATATGATTTTTTTAAAAATCCATCGACCTATTTTTGCAAGATTGTCAACTTATTGTGCAATGCTTTTCTGACTTCAGTATCCATGAGATTCTAATTCAGTAAGTCTGAGATTGGGCCCAGGAATTTGAGTTTTTAACAAGCATCCAGATGGCAGCAGGTAGATCATTGGACCACACTGTGGAATAACCTTTAATTGATTACTGTATTGTTAATATCCTTCAGGGTGGCACGGTGCTAGGTACTTAGTAATAAATTAATTGAATGGATAATCAAAAGGGCTAAGGAGAAATGAAACAATGTGAGGTGTTCCTTTATTCACTCAGTGATTCATTGTTTCAGCCCTCAATGAGTGGCTATCATGTACTGAACTTTATAGTATTGTTTGTGTGTGTGCATAGATACAATACATGTATGGACACTATAACTAAAATAGGTACTTTATGCATACTCTATGCTTCCAAAGAGCATGAGATCTAGTGAAGGTTGTGAGAAACAAAAAATGTCATCTCAAGGTAATATTTAGGTGTTATTAAGGTGATGGGTGTGCAGAGAAGTTACAACAATAAAAATAGAAAAAATAATGTCTTACCTTTTATATAACTGTTATATTAAATGAGCTATGTGAAAATAAGCTGGTAAGTTGTGAAAGGCCATATATCTGGAAATAATAAGATTTATAAATCTCTACCCCCTTTATAGAGATGGCAAGGTCTCCCCATCCCCATTGAGTGTGTTAACCAGATGCCTCAGCTTATCTTCCTTACTCCACAGGGTAGCGAATTAGATATCTCTGTATGAATTTCCATCAAACGAAGTATATGTTGCCTGTTTCTGAGGCTTGAAATCTGCAGGACTGAGGCTCTATGCTAATGACGTGCAACCTGAACCTTAAAATGTTTTACAAACTATAGTAGCTATTAAATAATTACTTGAACTTCTGGAAGTAATAAAAACCCCTCTCTTGAGATGCCTGAACAGAGTTTATCTCTTTACTAAGTATGTAAAATAATACTGTGGTGGGATAATCCTTAAAAATTGCTTCACTGTATCCTTGTTATTTGAGCACTATACATATATTTTTACCAATATTCAGAAAAGAGGGTATGAACTTTTTTCCTAGATTCCTGCAAGATCCAAACTTTACATGACAGTGGACTTCAGTAATATTCATGAACTTGCATGAGGTTCATGGAAAGCAGCACATTGAAAATTCTGTAATTCTGATGAATTACTAGGAGTTTTGGTTGACAAATACTTTCGTACATTTTTCCCTTTGAGATGTAGTATTGTTTGGTTTGTGCGATATGTGATTCAAAATAATGAGAAGAGAAAGAAAAAAGGTGAATCCTCTATGTATTAATCAAGGGGTCATCTAGACTATATATCCAACATGACATTTCCCACACAGTGTGTCTAGTTCTTCAATTGCTACTTGATTTCTTGGTGAGTGTGTCTTCATGTGAGAAAATACAAAAAGCAGAAAAAAACCTATTTATCTTGGCAGCAAGTACCGTGAACTATGAATTCAGTGAGTCCTAAATATATAGAATCAGAATTGAATACAGCCAACCTAATGGTCTGTTTTGAGAAACATCAGTCCTTTTGTCCCTTATCCTATACGTAAGGCACACTAAATTATTCGGTGTCCCCAAATACTTTCCATGTAGAGTCTGTATTTTGAGACACTTGATGGCTAGGAAATTTTAGGAGCCTTTAAGAGGAATATGATGTAAAAATAAAACAAATTCAAGTTAGGAAAATGTTGGGAGTCTGCTCAGAACACCATCAGCATCACATCCCGTCCTGGCAGTCCACGTGGAGCTGCAGCTGAGTCCACTGCATGGAAAAGCTCCTCAGTCCAGGCATGCTCCACTTCCAACTTAAACTAAATGTATTAGAACAATATAATGCCTCTAAAAGCAGATTGCACCTTACAGTCTTCGTTCTCAAGGAGTTTAAACATGTCTTAAGAAAGGGTGATGCCTCTTTGGGATTTATGATTATTACTCATGTGCTTTATTGCTCATTCTGGTTTCCCACTGAACACCCGCATCACATCCACCGCCGAGCATCCAGAGGCAGGCTCGTCGCTTCAAGTTGCTTTGACAATCATTTATCCTAGAGTCTGACTCCATTGTTCTGCATGTATTACATAGAACTTCTATGGAACATCAAACATATTTATTGATAGGAGAAAATTGTGTCTTTATGAGTGTTTCTGTAATGAAACAGGGTGAGGGATGTGGAAAGTCGCTGGCAGTTTCAGTCCAAGAGGCTCTCTTCAGGAAGAGAAAAATGGAAATGTTTTTATGAACGTGAAATAAAACTGTAAAATTGATGAGCTGCTCTTCTAATACCCACTGTTCAATAATAGATAGTCGTAGCGTCCTTTGTGAATGAAGAGGGCACTGCAGATTCTTTCTGGTTGCCACAAGTGTTAAGTGTTCACAGTTAGAAGCAATGAGCATTACACACCTCTCCCCGTGTTTCCTCACAGCCTGGACAGTGACTACTCTCACAGATGTTAAGACCCTTTCTGTGGTTGTTAGAAGGATACTGATTACTGATTTAGGGAGAAGTTCTTAATCTCCTCCTGCATCCCAGTCCCTTCCCTTGACAGACATCAGTGCAAGTGAAACAGGCTCTTAAGTTTAATACCATTGACAAGATAACCCTCCCTCATATGAATAATAGTGAAGGGGAATATAAGGGAAGGGAGAAGAAATGTGTGGGAGATATCAGAAAGGGAGACAGAACATAAAGACTTCTAACTCTGGGAAATGAACTAGGGGTGGTGGAAGGGGAGGAGGGCGGGGGGTGGGGGTGAATGGGTGACGGGCACGGAGGGGGACACTTGACGGGATGAGCACTGGGTGTTATTCTGTATGTTGGTAAATTGAACACCAATAAAAATTAATTTATTAAAAAAAAAAGAACTGAGGGCAGAGAAAAAAAAATAAATTATTGTATATTAAAAAAAAAAAAAGATAACCCTCCCTCTCTGGAGCAGTGGCTCACCATAAGGCTCTTACCTTGTTGGCCATGTACCGTATCTCTTTGCTGCCTGCTAATGCTTTGCTCCTTTATTTTCTTTTCTCTTTTAATTTGCATTTAGAAGAGCTAGCAACCTCACTTGGCAAAGCTAACTGCTGATGTAGCTAATGATAAAGCACTATGGCATCACTTGAATCTCAAAAATTAGAAGAAAATAAAGAGCTAACATGTATTACCGTATTACTTATTTTTCCAAAAGCCAGAGCGTACTTTAATTTTGCCAAAATTGTGTTGGAGAGTTACTTCAGTGTGGGCTAGGTCATAGCATTTGAATTATGTGGAAAGGTCAAATTAGAAAACTACAGGGGGTGCGAAGGAGTTGATTGAATGAGAATAAAGACTGTCAATGCGAAATATAGGGACACTTGGAATACACCACAGCAAGAGAGGGCTTAATATTTTACTTTGCTTAGTTTAAAATCGGAAGAAATCAGTTTAGATAGACACAGCTTTTCTATAAAGGATGTTACGGAAGCCAAACCTCCCAATATACTAGGTAAGGATGAGCATGGTTATGTAAGTATCCTAATTATGTACCTGCCCAAAGTGAAAGATTAGGTTAGTTCATGGACAACAGTGATTTGACATAGTTCTTCCCTTTAAGGGACTTATAGTCTACTTCAATCCTTTTGTGTTCTGAAACATGTACATCCTTCTTTCTCTGCAGTAGGCCTTGCTAGTCTAAACATGTCTATGAATTCAGCAGCTTCTTCTCCCTAGAGGACTGGAGAATATGACACAGAGTAGGAATCTGAAATTCCAAAGATGACTTTATAGCTCCCAGACAAATGGAGCTTTCTACTAGAAGAACTTTAAAATTAAGGAAAACCATGCAAGGCTGATGATGCTAACTCTATTTGTTGAAAACAAGCTATCTCTTCCCCTCCCCATCCCCCTTTTCTCTATGTGTATGATTCAGGTAAGATTAGTGTCAAAATCCGTGAATGTCAAAGTTGATGTAAAAATCTTTAAAACTAAGAATTATTTTAATTCACCCACCTTATATGCTCTCTATACTTCCTGCCCCCTTGAGGATTTTGTTTTATCATTTATTTCCCTTCTGTATCTTAAACATTAAGTTCTCAGAATGTTGCAACTTCAACATTTTCAAGTCTCTCTCATCTTATGGGAAATAACCCAAAATACCACCTTGGCCCTACATATCTTCACAGAAGTCCTCTTCTTTCCATTGTCAAGTATCTTAAAGAGTTGTTTTACTCAAAGTTTATACTTCTTTACCTTTTGTGCATTCATCTCAGTATAATATGGAATTTAGGCCCACCAATTTCACTCTTCTAACCATTGACCTCTATGTTGCTAAAGCCAAAACACACATTTTTTCATCGTCCTTCTTGTTTTCTTTGTGATGTTCCGTTTCTGAAAATCTCTTAGCTTCCAGTACACTATACTTTCTTGCTTTTTTTCTACTCTTTGGTAGAAAAAGTATTTATAAATTGTAAGTTCTCTGTAAAGATTTATTTTCCTCTATTCTTTAAATGGCAGTGTTTTCCCAGGTCTTCTCCAAGCCTGTTAACTTTTTTTTCTTTTTTTTTTCTCCATTCTCCTTACGTGATTCTATTTATATTCATGGCTTCAAGCATAACCTGGAAAGCTATGATATCCAAATATGTATTTTATGTTCTATCTGGATAATAAACCCATAAGATATTATGTTATCGATTATTCAAAAACAAGTAAAATATTTGTGGACATTTTATTTGACTTTTATGGTGTTTAGGAGTTAAGATAGTAGTGATAAGCACAATGATAGTATTGAGAGAGGACTCGTTTTAAGTCTTGAGTCAGTCATTTGACCTTAAGTAAACTGCTTTAATTATAAGCCTTGTATCCTTCAATTGTAGAATGAAGTACCCACTTCATAAGATTTCCATGAGGATGAAGTGAGATCATAATTGTGAAATTCCTGGCACATAGATGGTTCACAATAAATAGTAGCCCTTATTGTAATAAAATGATCTCTTGAACAAGTTTCACTTCTAATTGTAGAAAGCCAAAGTAGCACTCTGAGCCCAATCAGGAGACAAAAACAAAACAAAACAAAACAAAAAACAAACAAAAAAACATGTAGTAGGCTAAAGCAGAACAGTTTAATACAAAGAATTACTGACTCTGACAAACATAACTATAATATATAGAGAAATTCTATATGGTAAGGCTGAGAGAGAATACCTAAGAAAGGATAAACTTGAAAAGGGTATTAACAGATACAGAGATAATCTAGAAATCACAACACTGTAAAAATGTGTTCAAATACTGGAGAAAATGTAGTTTGCCTCCTGGAGAGCAGAGCTGACCACTGGTATGGCCAGGCCAGAACTGCTGTGCAAACAACAGGCCACCTTCTGAGGTATAGACAAAGAACAGGTGATAAGAAAATGGTTGCTGGATCTGTAGTGGGAACCCAGGTGCCAGTAGGGGTGAAAGGTTGTTAGAACTTACTCTTTGAAGAAGGACTGACTTGGTGTATGACCTTCTGGACACAAGTAGCTTTATGCAGGCTGTGCTAGGCTTGTCAGAGGAGTCCAGGCTGTCTGTAGAAATATCATTGCCAGGATGAGGCTGAAAGATCAAAGGACCACATCCTGGGCTTGTGACCGCTAAGTAGTTCCTTACCAGATGTCCTCAAACCCACACTGCCTATCCTCCTGGATAATGCTGTGAATTGGAGGAAGTCTCTACCTCCTGCAAAATCTCCCCTGCTGCCCTCTGCTGAGAAACTTAACATTGTAGATTTATTTTTTTATTTTTTTAACATTGTACGTTTTAAAAGAGAAATGCTTAAACCAATTCTGTTGTTTACCATATTGAAGGTGCATTTGGAAATGAAAGGCAATGAATTGATAACTGACACAACAGATAGGCTTAACTAATACAGAGATAATCTAGAAATCACAACACCATAAAAATGTGTTCAAATACTGTGTTTTGCTCTATAGTTCTTTCAGTTCCAAGCTTTTTGATATGAAAAATTCGTGTATATATGTATAAGGTAACTTTAGTTCATAATTTAAATATGAATACCTATTAGCATCATGATAGCTTTGCATGTGCTAGAAGATAATTTAATGAATTACAATATAGCACATCGAAGAGTTGCTATGGTCTATTGAATAAAAAATCCAGTTCTTGAAAACTGCCTAAACATAATTTACCTATCCAATGTCAGTTTAAAGTTTGCACAATAAGCCACAGTGAGCTTTAAAAATCTCATATAAATAATGATCCATTTAATATGTTTTGCAAAGAAATATATTTTAAACAGTCTTTTATATTTCTTTTATATATTCTAAGAGAGGGCTCATTTTTTTCCCCATTACCTAAAAATGTTTCTCAGAAAAAATAATATAAAAATTACTATGTTGATCATAATTCCAGGAGAAAACTAAAAATCCTTGAAATATAAGCTTAGTTGAACTGCTAAGAATTGCTATTATAGCAAAGTGGCATGGCATTGGAATAAGTCCCATCAGTTATCAGGTTATCTTTAATTCACAATTTACCACTAACCACTTTGTAACCTCAAGAACTGTTTCTTTTATTTCTCTAATTTATTTATCTCTAATAATAATTTTTACTAACAATTGACCATTTATTATACCTCAGACTGTGATGAGTACTTTTGATTTTTATCACACTTCTTTTTTATATTTAAATTAAATTAGCTAACTTATAGTACATTATTAGTTTCAGCTGTAGTTTTCAATAATTCATCAGTTGCATATAACATTTCTTAATACAGCAACAAGGTCTTATTTTCATCACTGCTCCGATGGAGAAATGTTGCATTACCTGTTTAAGAGAATCACTTCAGAAGCAGAAGGGCTGGGATTTGAAGATTTTTTTTTTTTTGTCTGTCTCAAAAGCTCCTACTGATTTAGGCATGTTTCTAACTCTAGGTCAAAGTGGAGATTTATATTTCATAATCAGAGGTGTTAGAATTGATGGCACTGCTTCTCAAACTTTCATGTACACATCGATTGCCTGAAGACTTTCATCAAATACAAGCTCTAATTTAGTAGGTCTGGAGTGAGACTTGAGATTCCAAAAAAAGCTCTCATTTGGTGCCGGTATTACTAGTTCATAAACCATACTTGGCATAGAAAACGTAAGTGGCAATGGGATTGGAACAGACCAAGATATTAGTGACATCTGGATAATTTGAAGATTTCAGCTCCTTGGCATTTATCTGAAGGACTTGAAAACTTAGGCTCACACAAAAACCTGCACATAGATGTTTATAGCAGCTTTTATTTATAGTTGCCAAGACTTGGAAGAAACCAAGAAGCTTTTCAATACGTGTATGTGATAAATACAAACAAAAAAATATTATTCAACACTAAAATAAAAATGAGCTATCAAGCCATAGGAGCACATGGAGGAAACTTCAATGCAAATTACTAAGTGAAAGATGCCAATGTGAGAAGGTCACATACTATATATAACTTTGACTATATGATGTTCCAGAAAAGAAAAAAAAAACTGTGGACACAATAAAAAGATGAATAGTTGAAGGGAATATAGGGAGAAGATGAATCATTTTCCTTTGTTTGTGTTAGGGCACTGAAAATATGCTATGATATTATAATAGTGAATAGATGTTATTGTAAATTTGTCCAAACCCATAGAATGTAAATATCAAGAGTGGACCATAATATAATCTATGGACATTGGGTGATTATGATGTGTTACTGTAGGTTTATCCTTGGCAAAAACTAATAAAAATAATAATTTATATTTATATTTATAGTATAAATATACAAATACAATAAAAATATATTTTATATTCATATTAATTTAATAACAATTATTATTTTAAAAAAACTCTTGGCGAATTACTTTGATATGAGAGAGAAACTCTGCCTGTGTAGAGCATGATGTACATGGAAATCTCAATACTTACCTCTTAATTCTGTTGTGAGCCTAAGACTACTCTAAAACAAAGTCTAAAAGTCAAATAAAAAAAAAATTGACATGGGCAGCCCAGGTGGCTCAGGGGTTTAGCGCCGCCCTATGTCGGGCTCCCTGCAAGGAGCTTGCTTCTCCCTCTGCCTGTGTCTCTGCCTCTCTCTCTCTTTGTGTCTCTCATAAATAAATGAATAAATAAAATCTTTTAAAAAAATGTTGACAAAGGAAAGGACACTATCTACCATACCTAGGAATAACAATCATGAAGACAATTATCATTAGAACTCAAGCTGATTTTTTTCTCAAGGTGGGAGAATGCTTAAAGTTTTAACATGACAATTTAATAACTAAAAAATAACTTGTTACATTTGAGTTATCACTAATTTAGTTACATCTATTGTCTATTTAAATCTACTTATAAACTTTTATTTAATTAATTTATTATTTATTTATTTTAGAGAGAAAGGGGTGGGAGAGGCAGAAGGAGAGAATCTTAAGCATGTTCCATGCACAGTGTGGAGCTGGTTTCAAGGCTCCATCTGACAACCCCTGAGATTGTGACCTGAGCCAAAATCAAGAATCTGATGCTCCTTCCTTTCGGCTGGAACCGCCATCTTCCAGTAATTTGCCAAAATGACCAACACAAAGGGAAAGAGGAGAGGTACCTGCTATATGTTCTCTAGGTCTTTTAGAAAACATGGAGTTGTTCCTTTGGCCACATACTTGCGAATCTATAAGAAAGGTGATATTGTGGACATCAAGGGAATGGGCACTGTTCAAAAAGGAATGCCCCACAAATGTTACCATGGCAAAACTGGAAGGGTCTACAATGTTACTCAGCATGCTGTTGGCATTGTTGTAAACAAACAAGTTAAGGGCAAGATTCTTGCCAAGAGAATTAATGTCCGCATTGAGCATATTAAACACTCAAAGAGCCAAGATAGCTTCCTGAAGCGTGTGAAGGAAAATGATCAGAAAAAGAAGGAAGCCAAAGAGAAAGGTACTTGGGTCCAACTGAAGCACCAGCCTGCCCCACCCAGAGAAACACACTTTGTGAGAACCAATGGGAAGGAGCCTGAACTGCTGGAACCCATTCCCTATGAATTCATGGCATGATAACTGTAAAGAAAATAAAAGACCTCAGGTTTGTTAAAAAAAAAAAAAAAGAAAAAGAATCTGATGCTCAATCAACTGAGCCACCCAGGCACCCCTACTTATAAACATTTTAATACTTGTTTATATTTGTTGAAAGATTTCTAGTTATAGTTTTTAAAATCATTTTACATGTTAAGAAATCATACACATAAAATCTGTAGCTTTGCTATTCAGAGTGTTGTGCATCAACTAGCAGCATCAGCACCATCTGAGAACCTGTTAGGCTCATCTCAGGCTCCAACCCAAACCTTCTGAATCAGAATCTGCATTTAAACAATACAATGCATGGTTTCATATGCACTCTAAGACTTCAAAAGTACTGCTCTCCAAGAAGCTCTGATTTGAAAAACCCACCAAAAAATATCCTTCAGTGGTGTTCTTTAAAAGTATGTATAAACCAAATATATTTTGTAAAAAAAAAAAAAAAAAGAAAAGAAATGGTGAATATGTAATCACACAGTAGCAGTGTTTATGTTGACAGCAAGGTGTTTCCTCTATCAGCATGAACCAAAATTGTCCAAACAGAGGCTGCCTTTGAAGAACATATTATCTTCTTTTTTTTTTTTTTTGGCTTTCAAATTTGTTTTTATCATCTTCCTATTTTTTTAAAGATGTTGTAGTGAAAAATTATGATAATTACAACTTAGGATAATTGGCTGATGTTGACCATGGGTTATTATCCCATCAGCGTCTTGAACTTTGAGGTGGAAGAAAAGAAAGAACAGAAACAGATCATGAGAGGAAAAACCACTTTCTTGATTTTGCCGTTAACTTGCCCTTTGAATTTTTATATTCATACCTCCACTCTGGCCTCAGCAAAACAACAGGTGCAAACTGCAGATGGATCCCATCGCAGTGGCAGACAGACACATCTGCCACTGGTTACATGACTCTCAATTTGAAAGATGGCCAGCAGTAACCAGATTTGTGTCCTGGGGTGGCAGGGCAGAGGGCTTCTTTGAACAGTAAGGATACTTATAGGATGTGCTATTTTTGTCTGAGCACTCAATCAAGTCTGCTTTTCCAACTTTATTTCAGAATCTTAAAAACTGATTTTCCCCCTCCTGCAGGAAGGTATAATTAAACACCTTTCTTCAAGTTGAAAAAAAAAAAAAAGGAAAAAAGGACCTTAAATAAACATATATTCAGTTTTATCACATACTGTTATATATTTATTCCCATTTTAATAATATTATATATATATATAAAATTCAACAAAATGGCATAAATTACACCCCCCAAACCAAAAGTTTACAGTATATTGCAATAAATGTCTTAGTTCTTTTTTTTTTCAATTTTGCTCTCAGAAACAATATATTTAGGTTGTTGTGAAGCAATAGGTTGTTTGGCAAGTTTTACATATTTGGAATTACTAAGGCAGATACTGTTCCGCCGGCTCCAAATATGTGTGTGTGTGTATGTGTGTGTATATGCATGAGAAAGAAAGAATGGGAATATTTTTATATTTGAATGAAACATGAATATATTTTGATGTGTAAGATAAACTAGAACTTAATATTCTATACTTTAAATGATTATATCAATGTTAGTATTTTTATTCTTAAAAAATTCTGGGGGCAGCCCCGGTGGCTCAGCGGTTTAGCGCCGCCTTCAGCCCAGGACCTGATACTGGAGACCCAGGATCCAGTCCCACGTCAGGCTCCCTACATGGAGTCTACTTCTCTCTCTGCCTGTGTCTGCCTCTCTCTCTCTCTCTGTCTACCATTAATAAAATCTTTAAAAATTTTTCTAAAATTCTACATCCGTCAATAAATATGCACATGTTATCACATAAGAAACATATGAATGTGTCAGTGAATGTACAGTTAATACACATGTATGTGCATATGTGCATGTATTTTGAAATGTTGATTACCTAAGGTACAATGAATAATGTAACTATATAGCAAAGTCTATATGTGTTTATGTTTCTATATATGCTGATTAGATGAGATCAAATATTTTATACATTGGATTTTTGTTAAATTTGTAAACAATAATATTTCAATTTAAAGGTATTTTATTGACATACACAAAAATATATAGTGTTAACAGTTGTCAAGTAACTACAAATCAAAGCAATTAGATACAATTTATTTTTCCTATAAAATTTTCAAAAATTATAATGATCAATATAAAGACTCAGTTCATGAGTCTGGTATACTAGATATTTATACTAACCAGTTTTATGTGGAAAAGTGCTTGCAGAAGCATTTTGGTGTCAGTGATAATTTGGAAACAACCTAAATATTCAACAATAGAAATTATGGCACATCTAGCTATTTAAAAAAGTACTTTGTTAGAACACTTAAAGACAGGAAAATGCTCACAATATGAACTCAAATGAAAAGACACAAAATAAAAAGACAGGGCAGCTCACGTGGCTCAGCGGTTTAGCGCCGCCTTCAGCCCAGGGCGTGATCCTGGAGACCCGGGATCGAATCCCACGTCGGGCTCCCGGTGCATGGAGCCTGCTTCTCCCTCTGCCTGTGTCTCTGCCTCTCTCTCTGTGTGTCTCTCATGAATAAATAAATAAAATCTTTTAAAAAAATAAAAATAAATTTAAAAAGCAGTAGAACTCTAATTTTAAACACACATATTCGGTCAATATCCACCAAGTGCCTACCTTTTTTTTTGTTTTAGTAAGCACTGTGTGGGTATTTGGATATATTAGTGAGCAGAACAGAGGCTCCTGATCTATATACATCTTATGGTTTAGAAGCAAAAAAGACAAGAAACAAAAGGATTGAAACTTTTCATAGTAAAATATTGATAGTAAGATTATAGGTGAGATATATTTTATTTCATCCATTCCCCCTTTTCTAATCACCTACATGAATAATGAGTTACTTTTACTGTAACAAAAATGCAAATATTTAAAAATGCAAAAAAAAAACTATCAGAAAAACTATTATACTACTTAAAATGTTGCTTAACTAGTACTTTAATACTAGTTAGTACTTGTGCTAACTAATCCTTAGTCCTTTTCGAGTATTCAACCACTCCCTCATATATGTGGGATATAAATATATATATATATATATATATTTTAATTTTTTCTTCTCTATTCCAAAGAAGCATACTGGTCTCTCTAATTTGTTCTGAAAAAAAAAAATCAATGAAAATGTAATTAGTTGCAATTAATATGTAAATATGAATCTTTGGTCCTGGAATTGGTTTGCCTGGCCCAATTTAGCTCTCTAATTCTGAGTGATTATCTATCCATTTAGAGTAGTGCCTTGATCGTGCACATCTAGTTTGAATTCTCTTTGTAACATAACTCAATACTAATTTACCCATGACTATATGATCTGTGATTTTGTCATTTAACCAAATCACTTTTACATTTGCATCTGATATTTTTGAAAATATCACGGTTAATGGCTGCATAATGTTATAGTTGTTCAAGTACTAAGTAGGTAATTATTCTCATTTGCACCATGACTATTATTATATTGAAATAAGCTACATTATAAAGCCTGTTGATGGATTCCTAACCTACCTTTACCAGGCTATACACTGTGATTGTCAGATTTTAGTACATCTTCCCTTGACATCTCTATGTCAGTGGTCCCAACCACAAATGTATACAAAGACTAGCCCACCAACATGAATGAATGGAGAAGGTTGGGAACAAGGGGAACAAGGTCTTTGGAGGACATGGGCCTTGAGTACAAGGGACAGCCAGTATTCAGCTTCAGCTAATTTTGCCAATCAAGAGTATTAGCCTAAATTTTCTGATTTTTTAAATAAATTAGAAAGCTACTTTTAAATGTAAAGTTTCCCAATTACATAAAACACCAATCAACCAAACACAACAGGCTAGCCAACTGGATTTGGTTTCCAAATTAGAAGAGTTCAAATTTATGAAACTTGTACATTGTTACTTGTTATAACCTTCTGGAGATATACTTCTTTGTTTCTGTTTCTGATTTTTGTTTTTTAAATATAGCATAGGGAAAAACTTTAAAGAAAGACTTACAATTTCCTTATAAGTGTATCGAAACACCCTCACCCTGAATTGTTGTCATATTTATTGATCTTCAGTCAGATGATTCTACTTAAAGTTTATTATTTTAAGTGCATCTTGCTTTTTAAAATGTTAGGCTTTTTAATCTTTCATTTGATAATAAATCAACATAGGTTCATAAATGCCATGGATAATCATGACAAGAATATAGGGAAATTAAGTGTATGAGTACAAATCATACATCCAGTCTCTTGCTTCTTAAGCATTGTTTACTCTTAAATCTATAATCTAATTTTTAAAGAAAATGCAATGTATAATAAATCTTGAGTTTTGAATGCTATGTACAATCACAATGTTCTAGCATCTCAGAAGTAGACAGGGAAAATAAAGAATCAGAACAAAGGGAACCTATTTGTTTCCAAATCAAGAACAAACAATAAACCAAGTCTTAGTGGCTATAAACTCAAGGCATCAAGCCATAGAAGAGGGTAATTTTTGCAAAATAAAGTATAGAATAATCTTCCAATGCATAAGCAAACTGTATTGAATCTAATAAATCTAAAACTCTTAATAAAGTGCTTGGCAGGAAATCATAGAGTAAATCCAGTGTTATGAGCTCATGTGCTACAGCTGTCACCAGAGGACAGGGGTGAAATTCTGAGTAGATACAAAGGCAAAAACACAGAAAGTAGAGGAAAATTTCAAGTCATTAACACTGTGAAGCAGTGTTTGCTCAGCTCAACACCCTCAATGATTGCATTTGTTTTTCTGCATATCTACATTATATTCGTGTAATACCCATATGGTTCAAGTGGTGTCCCCATTATTAGTCTTCTGACAGGAATGTCCCTTGCAAAAGACCACGGTTTGCTTTATGGGGAAAGGAGATATTTAGAGAGATGTTTGTCTTGAGAATCCACCCAGCTTTAAGAAAGGATAATGCCCATGACTGGACAACTTTAATTCAAAAACATTAGTACTATATTTTAGGTAAAGTTTTAATGAAGAGGAAGTATTACTAAGCTCAGATTCCATTCTCCAGATGCTATAAAATTGCATGTGTTACCAATTTTTGAAAATTCATCTAAATTATTATTTTAATATAACAATAGTAGTAACTAATTGTTGGTAAGCAATATGCCAAGAAAAATATTGTGTATCTCACATGACTTGATTAAATTATCCTATGTCATTCTGTGAGGTAGCTACTATTGTTACATCTGTTTTCAGATGTGGAAATAGAGTAAGTGGCAGAGCTGGGATTTCAATCTGATCAGTTTGATTCAGGAAGTAGTAAACTTAACCTCTTTGAGTGTCATTATGGTGAGATATTTGCCTGGTAGGCAGTCAAATATGATTCTAAACCATATTTAGTCCAAGTCTTCAAAATGGGAAGTCTATTCATTTTGCCAACCTGCCTTTTGATTCAAATGAGGAATCTGCAGGGTGCAGCTGATCACTACAAACCCCAAGAACTCCCTCATTCACTTCAAGCCTGGCAGGGTTTATTTACCTGTATTTAATCAAATTGTAACTGAACCAAGAGTTTGTACCCTCACGGCACAGCAAGCCAATAAAAACTGACACTGAGGTTTTGAAAGATAAGCTGTTAATGGTGTGGTTTCACCCATGAGAACAGGACCTACTGCTCAAAAGTCCTGTCTCCCTCATGGTTTGCAAGTGAGGATTTTTAAGGTCAAAATTTGGAGCAGTGGACTCCTGAGAAGGTGGACGCTGTTGATTGGAGGCCCGTGATGTCATGCTAGCAGATGCTCTGGTGCCTTTCATTAAGTACTACAGCGGTCTTTTCTGTCTCAAGAGATTTGGAATCCGAAAAACATCTTTATTCCTTATGTTAAAATTTTCACTAAGTACATCTGGTGATCGTATCTATTTGTAAGCTAGTGGGGTTGCATTCTTACAGGTTTCTTGGCCAGTTCAGCTATGCCCGGGGATGATATGACCTCTATTGCTCATTCTTTCATCTGAACTGATAAGATGGAGGCCAGCATCAAATACGATTGGATTACTTGTGATTTAATTTGTGCTGTAAATCTAAAATCATATTGCTAATTCTTCTTTTTAAAAAAGTATTTATTTGTTTGAAAGAGGGAGAGAGCGAGAGAAAGAGAGAAAGTAGAAAAGAGGGGAAGAAGGAAAGGGAGAGAGAGCCTGACAAGAGGCTTGATCTCATGACCTGGAGACCATGACCCTGAGATCATGACCTGAGCCAAAACCAAGAGTTGGATGCTTAACCAACTGCACCACCCAGGTGCCCCATATTGCTACTCTTCTGTTTGCTTTTGTAGGAAAGATTTTTTTTTTCTTAACTTACTGGATTCTTTTGGCTGGTCTACTAATTAAATTGGTTAGCATTTAATTTTGTACTTATGAGAGCTCCACAAAGACATGAAAAGCTTCAAGACAGGCAATTGAGGCTTATATGCCATTCTGAGTTAAGGAGTTAGGGGTAGGGATCTGGGGCTTCAAAAGGAAGGAAGACAATTAACAAAAAGATGGTAAGAGCAAATAATTGGAAAACAAATGTTTGTCATGACCTGCAGAGCCAGTGGGACACAGAGGAAAGTAAACAAACATATCTTGCTGAGTTCCTCTTAGTTTGGCACACCTAGCTTGTACTCTGTAGATATTTCTGGTGGTACCTCTCTTCCAGGACCAAACATCCTCTGAATTCTCAGAGACAAATAAGGGGGAGAGGAAAGTTTTTTGAATCAGTTGGATCTTGATTCCCTTCAGCTCAAAACAGTCCACAGTACAAAGTGACACACTTTGTGGCAGCCTATTCTGATTCCCTTTAATTTCAAAGGTATTTAATATGCATAAGTGAATAAACCATTACATTCAGTCTGTATAAAGGGTGTTATCACTCATCCGCTTTGCATTGGGGAGTTTTCCTCTGAGGGTAAATTCCTCTGAATTATGCTGCCCTATGAAAGGCAACCATGCTTATCACAACATCACTAGTGCTGCTGTATGCTGCCCTATAATATGGCAGAAACACATCCTTTAGAGCAGTGCCAAGGAATCAGATCTCCCCACCAAAATGAGCTTTCCAGATAGTTCTGTGTGCCTTAGACATTGAAGAACAGCATTCAAAAATATAGCCTGCAGAGGATGCCATGACATAATCTATGTGCTTAGAGAATACTTCAACATACTCTGTGTGTGCTTGACTATCAGTTATTGTCTGGGGCTTTAAGAAATTTCTTTGTTACCTCAATCTACTGTTTTAATAAGGATTTCAGTAATTTTTCTGATGTCAGAGCACTTTCTTTTTGGGGATATGTGTTACCCCCACAGAATAGATATTATAAATACATAACACAAGCCCCTTTCTGCAGGCTAAAATTCAGTAGTTTTAGGACTCATTTACTAAAAGTTTTATGATCAGAAACTACGTTTAAAGATTTTATTTACTTATTTGAGAGAGAGAGAGAGTGTGTATGTGCATGAGTGGGGGAGGGGTAGAGAGGTAAAGAGGGAATCTTAAGCAGACTCAGAGCTAAGTGCAGAGCCTGATTTGGGGCTAATCTCAAGACTGAGATTATAATCTAGGCTGAAACCAAGAGTTGGATGCTAAACCTACTGAGCCACCCTGATCAGAAACTCTTTAGCTTAACATATTAAGTTCATAGCTTTTTTTCTAAAATTGCGGATATTATCAGGAGCATAGCCTCCCAAATAGTGGAGGAACTTCATCCTAGCCACATGATGTACCAATTTAGTAATAGAGAATATAGAAGCAGGCAGGGATAGAGGGAGGAAATAATTGAAAGCTATTTGTAGTTTAAAAAAATTCCCAGATTTCATTCTATCATACAATAAGCTTTAAAGAAATTGCTGTTGTATTGAGACCAAACTAATTATAATGAAACAGGACCAGATAATGATAATGTGCTTTGATTTTAGAATGAAATTCAGGACATAGCTCCAGGGTCTGTTTTTAATGACACCTCCATTGATAAAGGATGTAAAATTTTCCAAGTCTATTAGCTAGTCATTTAATAGTAAATTTGACCAAGTGTAATGACACCTACATTTTCTTATTAGAGTGCTTATGGTTATCTACATAGCAAATGGCAAATTGGAGATTTATATGCCATTTAAATTAGGTTACATCTAGGAAAATTCATTCTGGATCATCATGGGAAGACGGCTCTTAAAAGTCTAGTGGAACAGTTTTCAATGGTTTTCTGTAGTACCAAGAGTCATTAATATAACAAGAGATTCCTTTTTAGCAGAAGAGCTATTTAAATAGACAGCTGGGCATTGTAGTGCAAAACAGGCATCAGCTTAGTTTTGCACTTTGGCCTTTACTTATAACATAAAGGAGTCTCATTATGACAAGCCCCATTATGGCAGGAAATCTGTCTAATGTAGCTCATTCTTGCTCTTAGTCCAGGGAGGGTTAATTACCAGAAGAATTAATCTCACCAATAATAATATTTGTAAGGACTTTGAAGTTTACAAAGGATTTTCACATATAGTTCCTGCCCTTATATCATTGCCTATACTTCCTAACTGTTCTTCCTGACACCAGTTTCAACTCCTTCCAGTACATTCTCTGTATTTATGATCAAAACACAAATTTCATCACATTATTTTCCTAATTATACATTTGCAGTGTTTCCTTATTGCCTCTAGGTCATTAGCAAATCATATGGTGTAGTAAATATTGCTTGTGTGGAATCAGATTTACCATAACACACACACACACACACACAAATATACCAAAATGTATTAAAAAGGTAGTGACAATATAGGGAGGAGTAGATGCTGCAGATCTTTGCTAGCCTTGTTTCCTAACATTTTCCATAGTAAAGAGTTCACAGCTTCCAGTGGCATAGATAATACAGGTCAGGGACCAGATAGATCTCAGACAAATTTTTAAATATCTCATATATATTAAACATTTTATACAATCATGGCATAGTACTTAATACATAATAACCACTCAACAATATTTTTCTAAACTTTATTTCAATGTGGCAAGTACTGTAGTATAGCACATCCTCTACTGTGGAATTTCCACAGACTGAGGATGTTGTTATGGTAAGGTTCCAGTGTACAAATTATGTGAAAATACTGGGCAAAAGGAAAGGAAATATTTTGCCAAATGATAATATAATGTTGCAAAAGTTCTATTCAGAGAGACTTTTAAAAATCTGAGTTTACAAGTGTATATTTCACAGTTGAAAATAAACTCTGGCCCATTAGATTTTTACCTACACATCGGGGACAACATCTTGTTAAAACAAGATTGTGAAGTTTATAAGAAAGTAATAAAATCTGCCTTTTGATATAGACTTATATTTTCGTTCTTCCTGTTTCTTCTGGAATCTGCATTTTTCTGTGAATGATGAGTATTTCTCTGTCACCAAATCCTCTCTTAGCCTACGTTCATTTGGTAGTACACTGGAGAGCTGAATAAAAGTAATTAAAGACCAGGAATGTCAATGTTTTTGGCATGGAAATGGATATTTGACTTTTTCAAACATATGCTCTTGAAAATTTGCCATTCATATGTACAGACATGATTTAAATTTCTAAATATAATAAACCATGTAAAAGGAGATATGATTTGAGGAAATGAGTATAGTAATGGTAATTATGGGAAGGACCAGTGCAAAATTACCAGTTCAAGAACACTTTATGGAACATAATGAATTGTCATAGTTTTTTTAGAGTTAGAAAGATTTCTTTGACTAAATGTTAGAACATCTTGGTTTAACAGCATTCATTCTAAGAAAGACATACAAATACATTGATATAGTTTCACTGATCTCTCTTATATACGAATCATTTAAATTACAAAGAACAAACATTCCCTTCACAAAATCTGAATATACCCTTCCTTAGCTTGAACCTTAATTGAACTTGATAAATGTAATTTGATTTTCAAGGTTGTTCTTATCATATCTTAATGAATTAAAGAAACATAACAGATTCCTTGTGTGTATGTTTTTTTGTAATAATGAAAAAAATCATAGTTACACATTACCTATAAAGAAAAAGAAGGAATATTATGTAGGTTGAATTTATTTATATATTACATCATTTAATTCCTACAAGTCTTTTGTTTTGTTTTGTTTAATTTTTTTAATTCCTATAACAGTCTTTTGAAAGAGGAATTATAATCTTCACTTTAGATGTAAAGTACCAGTGCAAACTATCTTTTATAGAATAAAATTACAATTGTTTAGAATGAATTGAAGATTATTGTTTCACAGTGTATTTAACATTTTCTAGATGATGCTGTTTTTAAAGAAAAGTAGTGTAAATGTAAAAATTCAATATATTGGGATCAATAATTATGATCACATTCAATATTTATAAATTCATTTTCTCTCTAAATTGAAAAGGACTGCAATTAAAGAAGAAACCAGAATTATTTGTATCATTAACTTTATTATTTTCAGTTTTCAGAATAAAAGTTAATATCAACTTGTGTAATAACAACAGTCTTTTGCAAAAAGTCTATCTGCCACAACTATTTTTAATAAAAGCAAAGATAATAGGAAAAAAGTGTTCCAGTTATCTAGATATCTAATTATTTATAGATATCTATGTTATCTAGTTTTGTGAAAACACATAATACTGAGAATGTCAGAATTTTTTGTTTAGGAACATGATCTCTAAGTGTGATGAAAATGATAGATCATCTTCTCAGAAGAAGATCTACATATGCATACACACTAATCCTCCAAACCTCAATCAATTAAAATCACTTTTATATATGCAGTAGTATGAAATATAGAACCCACAGATTTATGACCCAAGATCCTATAATTATTTACTCCCTGAAATCTTCATGCTTACCCCCAAGGACTTCAAACCCCTATTACCCTCCACTGTTTGTTTTCCCTAGCATTTTCACCATCCAACATATTATATAATTTACTCGTGCATTGAGTGTTCATTGCCTGTTCCACTTTCCATAATGCAGCTTCCACTAGGGCAATGATTTTTGTCTGTTATAGTCACAGTGCACCTAGAACAGTTTCTGACACAAACCAGTCCCTCATTATTTCCTGAACTAATAAATAGATTTATAGTGACTGGATATATTGCATTAAGAATACAAGCCTCAAATTTAAATTCAAGAACCTTTCATTGAATTGTTGATCTGCATATTCCTAACTTCATCCTTTTAAAAGTAATAGATCATGGATGTTTTTGTAGTGTTTTTAAGATGAAATAACAAATATATAATCTTATAATAAACATATATTACTTATAGGACTTCACAGATTGTTCCCTGAATTAGCCATAGAGTGTGGAGGCCAAAGCCACCACTTCTTATAGGATTATCAAATGTCCATATTAAGTGTCAGTTTTGATTGAAAGTTTCTTTAAGGGTAAATTGATTGTTTACAATGTCATAATGACCAGAAAAATTTTATCAAAAATAGTGTAATTCAAACATTATTATAGCAAGTAAATTATTAAATTTGGAATTACACCCATACCAACACCCCTCCCCCCCAATTAGATATTTTTCCCCAGTGTATTTACCTTAGATAATACCTATGCTTTTTCTTTGTTTTGTTGATTGGTTTTCATTATTTTATTTTATTTTCCAGCATTGTGTCCTTACTCTCATATTTTTGGGCCATTCTTCAAATAGAATATCCAGGTTTCATTACCAATGGTAAGATGAAACCATGAACTTCAAAAGTCACCTTAATAACCAAATGTATCATGAAATGTACAAGTAGAAAAAAAGTCTATGGCATCGCTAGCCAATATATCTTTATCACAGCTACTATTGAGAAGACAGACTGATAAAATGTGGGAAGATAATTCAGATTTTGTGAGGAAGGAAGAAGTGTTCTTACACTTAGGGACTATTCATTAAATTTTAGTACAAAGGAAATTTTTTATATAGCTGAGTTATCAGCCAGTGAATGAAAACAGAAGGATGAACAGTTCTCTATAATTGTTGTAGAATACTAGCCAAGTCTTGTGAGATTCAGCCTGAGGATAAGTGGGGAAGAAATAATAGTTAAAGGGAGCTCATCGAACAGTTGATATTCTTTGTAGAGAGAGCCTCTTGGTTGTTGGATAGGAGGAATCAGGCAGATGTCAAAAATATGTTCATAGCTCCTTCCTCTACAATGACACAGGTCCTGTTAGACACTTCTCACACTGAAATAAATGACTCTATGCACACACCAGTGTGCTAGATTGTAATATTTATTCTCCATGATATGACTACTCCTTAAAACCCAGGCTGTCTGGCAAACTATGAGTGAATGAATGAATGAATGAATGAGATCTATGAGTCACATGCCACAGAGAATGAGAGTTTATTGTTTTTGTCTAGATAAGGAACATACTGGGGTGTGAGTTTTGTTGTTATTGTTGTTTTACCTAAACTTGTCAATTATACTCCTTCTTACCATTATTAAGCTAAATTTCATTATTATTTTCTTAAATAATTTGTGTTATAAACAGCCAGCAAGTCCCCTTGTTCCTGTGTTTTCTCATTCTTCTGTGATATCATTTTTTTTGTTTGTTCAATTATTCTGTGTATGCCACACACATAAGAACACAGCAATTGAGATATTAACAATGTTAAATAATTTCATTAATAGAATATATCTCTCTATTTCTTCCGGTCTTCTTTAGTATCCCTTCATTGAGTTTCACAATTTGCTACATAAAATCTGTAAATATTCTGCACTCAACAACTATATATTTTGTAGCATTTTCTTTATTGTGAATGGTAGCATATATTCTGCTATATTTTCTAATTTGTTATTGCTATGTAGAGAAATGTGCTGATGATTTTTAGTTTACAGAAGGTCTAGAAATGCTGATAATAACAATTGGAACTTTAGAAATATGGATTAAAACATAGAGAAAAATAGTAAATTAGATAATTAATTTGATGAAATTACTCAGATGAAGTGCAGAGAAAGAAATAAAGATAAGAATATAAGAAGAAGAGAGGTGCCTGGGTGGCTCAGTCAAATAAGAGTAAGTGTCTGCCTTCAGCTCAGATCATGACCCCAGGGTCCTGGGATGGAGCCCTTCATTGAGCTCCATGCTCAGAGGAGAGCCTGCTTCTCCCTCTCCTCCCCATTTGTGCTCTCTGTTGCTATCTCTCTCTCAAATGAATAAATAAAATCTTAAAAAGAAGAGAGAGAGAGAATATAAGAAGAAGAGATTGAGATAACTGAAGGAGAAAGTGAGGAGACCCAGTCTATAGTAACAAGTTCTAGAAGGGGATACTGTAGATATTGGAGAGAACTATATCAAAACCTAACTCGGGGAAAGGAACTAGGGGTGGTGGAAGGGGAGGGGGCGGGAGGTGGAGGTGAAAGGGTGATGGGCCCTGAGGGGGGCACTTGACAGGATGAGCACTGGGTGTTATTCTGTATGTTGGTAAATTGAACACCAATAAAAAATTAATTTATTAAAAAAAAACAACAACAACAAACAACCTGGCCCAGGAAAGCCCAGGACTGGTCTGGTGGCCTTAGAGAAGCCTACTAGGGCATGACGCATTATGGTTAATGACATGGACTTTAGGTTTAAATTAGTATCAGTTAAAGTCACAATTCCAACATTTACTAAAAGTGTGAGGGGCCTTGTATAAAACATCTGTTTTTTTTTTTTTCTAAAGCTCAATTTCCTCATTATCCTAATGGGCATCATGTGAGCTCCTGATTTATCATATTGTCAGTGAGATAATACAAGGGCACTGTTCAGTATTGTACCTGGCACATAACACTCAGAGAATGTTACCTATTAAAGGATTCTAAAAGTGTAATGCTACTTATATTAATAGAATAAACTAATGTATAATAAATTAATGTGTTAATATATTGTATAGAATTATTTGATTATTAATATATCAATAATAATGTAATGATTGATATGTTATATATTGCTATATTATATTAATATTAATTATATGGAAGTGTAGAGGTGCTAAGTAATATCTTTAAGACCTAACTATCATGGGATTAAATACATTGTTCCTTGGAGATGAAAACACTTGTCATGCATATCTAGCACTGCTATTATCCCAATAGTAGTATAATCTTATTCTCATTTGTCAGCTCAAAAGATTCCAGTTTGGGGGGCTTAGGAATTAAGAATTGTGGGGAACTAAATTTCGGGCAAGGGGGCACTTTAGATAAAAAAAATACTAAAGCTTGGATCATTTGTCAAAATGACACACCTGAGTAGTGATAAAGCCAGGATTCAAACTCATGTGCACCCCTGTGCAAATTTCTTTCTAATAAGCCACTATGAGAGGAACTGAGTCATTGAAATGCAGAATAAGTGATAGGAGAAGCATTAAAATTATGTTTACCAATAATGTAGGAAGGAAGGAAGGAAGGAAGGAAGGAAGGAAGGAAGGAAGGAAGGAAGGATATACTATGAATACATTTTAAATAGGATATGAATTTGTACAGAGCTTGTAACAAAAAAAATAAGGCCCTTTTTTAATAGAAGTCTAAAAAGTTCTAGGAAGGAGTTAATCAAAAGATTTGTATTAGTTACCTCTAAAAAAACTCCTATTGCTTTCCATACTTTTCTACCAAGAAAATTTTATTTCCTTTTAATAATTTTATTTGAAAATATAGTCTCAAGAAAGGTAAGAAACCACACTTGGAGTTAGGATTTCGAAGGGAAGCAATAGTTTCTAATTATAACGAATTCAGAATACAAAAAAGTAGTGAAGGACAGGCTTCCACCTCCTTTCCTTCTTCTCCTCCCTCTCATACTCCCCTCACTAATTTTCCCTTTGATTTTTCCTACAGATATGGTAGTTCAGGGTGCATATGCACAAGGGATCCAGTCTAACAGGATGAAGGAGGGCTTTAGTCCAGTGCTAAGATACCACTACATCCACAAGAAGAGATTTTCTTAGATCACTAAAATCCTGAAGTTCTGAGTATATAATCGTTTTCAGGAAAAACATCTTTAATCTTGATATATGGTTTTTGTGCACAAACTTTATACGAATAGGAGGGATGATGAAAAATATAAGATGATGGGATCCCTGCGGGGCTCAGCGGTTTAGCTCCTGCCTTTGGCCCAGGGCGTGATCCTGGAGTCCCAGAATCGAGTCCCACATCGGGCTCTCTGTGTGGAGCCTGCTTCTCCCTCTGCCTGTGTCTCTGCCTCTCTCTCTCTCTCTCTGTGTGTGTCTCTCATGAATGGAAAAATAAAATCTTTAATTAAAAAATATATATATTATCATCATATATATCATATATATATATATATGATATATATGATATATATGATGCTGACAGGGGTTCCTGAGTGGCTCAATAGGTTAAGCGACCAGCTCTTGATTTCAGCTTGGGTCAGGGTCTCTGTCTCAGAGATCTTGACCAAGCCCTGCCTCTCTCCTCAGAGAATCTGCTGGAAATTCTCTCTCTCTCTTTCTCCCTTTCCCTCTGCCTCTCCTCCTGCTCATATGCACTCTCTCTGTCAAATAAATCTTTTTTTAAAGAAAAATATAGAAGATATTTAAAAAATATTAGTTATGGTAACAAGGAAAATTAGAACAAGGTTGTTCTTTTATCAACACTGCAAATTTAGTATTTGGCATATTATATTCTATTTAACATTCTGATAGTTCCCTATTTTACTGCCAATTCTTTCCACATATCTTTATATCTTCCCATCTATTTCTTGTCCACTTGCCTCTTCCTGTCCGCTTATACTACTGAACTGAAACTACTTTCTCCACTTTCATCTATGACACATCATTCTGTTTTCTATTTTTCACAAATCATTGCGCTTTTTATTTTTCCTATTTCTTGACTTTCTGTACTGTTGAATTTCTCTGGTTTTATAAGATTCTTTCACACGCTAATTTTTGCACCTCTACAGTATTTTTGTTTTTCAATAATTCTTTAAGGATGCATATTTCTGTAATTATCAGGGCGAACAATATAAAATGTTGTTAAAACAGTACAATTAATATGCCATTATCAACTAGTGATAAGCATTTTTAGTTTTGTTTAAGGTTATGTTTTTTTTTTTCCTTTCTTACTATAAAGGCTGGAAGCCTGCAATGGGGGTGGTTACATGTGTTTGCCTTTGTCCACTTCTTTGCTTTTTACTATGATTTTGATTCTCCTCCTTGTGCTCCTCCCCTCTCCATGTTAGAGTTCCAGAGATGTTTAAGGGCCTAATCCCTCTCTCTCAT
This sequence comes from Nyctereutes procyonoides, assembly GCF_905146905.1. Lineage (NCBI taxonomy): Eukaryota > Metazoa > Chordata > Mammalia > Carnivora > Canidae > Nyctereutes > Nyctereutes procyonoides. Next base: position 47,147,971 of record NW_026575043.1, read on the forward strand.
TATTTCTCTTAGTTTCTCAGACACTGGGAGTTTCCCACCTAGTTTCTTTGACACAAGTCAATGTATCTTCATTTCTGCTCATTACTTCTTTCTCAGTCTCAAAGCCTTCTTTCTCTGACCCATCTGGTTTCTTCATAATGGAATAGTCTTGCCAAAACAATAGATCTCAATTTTATTAATGATAAAGTTTATATACTTACTTCTGTGATTTGTAAATTAAATCATATGTATAATTTGTACTTCTGAAAGACATTTTAAATTAAGGCCAGGTTGTCTTTTAGATTTCTTTGTACTCAAATATTTAGAATGAATTTGAGCTAATAATAATTCAATGTATTATCTAATTCATATATGTAATCCTATTAGGCTATTTAGATACTGGTTTAAAGAATATGAACTGGTACATACAGTATAGTCTTTAGTATTTAACCACATTCTAGACCACATTATTTCAGCTTTTTATTGATGTATCATATGAAAGAAAACTTGCAATCAATCATTTCTTCAACATTTTGCTAGTCTTAGAAAAATGAGGCTACTATCACAAATGATATATGAGGTGATGTTTTAAAAATATTTCTGTGTATTAACAATAACAGCTAACCCTTCTAAAATAAAAAATGAGGTTCTTTATAAAGTGAACAATGGAAAAATATAGTATCATCCTTCCAAGGGCCACTAAGGAAATACAAAAGGTACCTCTGAATACTGTATTGAATATATAAAGGTATTTACATATAATACATTTGTACCATGTAGAACACTCAGATAAGAATTATTCTATTGGCATACTGCTTATTTTATGTAGCCTCTCTCTCAAAAAATATTCACAAAAGAAGTATTTAATATTTCCTATTTTTAACTCATCATTTGGACTCAAACATTGGAATAAACACCATCTAACTTAATACCTATTTAACTTAAGTGTAATGATAAACAGTGTTCACATACATCTTCCTTTGCCCATGAATAAATACATGGGCAAATACAATAAATAAATAAATAAATAAATAACCATAAGTACTATGGTTATTCTTAACTAATTATATATATAATAATTTTATACATATATATATTTTTTTTTCCTAAAACACAAACTTTTCCAAAGGAAAAAAAAAGTTCATGGGATAATGAAACTCCAAAGAGAAAAATTATTTGCCCTGAATGGTAATAGGAATAGTGTTTTGCATTAATTCCATTATATAGCCCATCTGAGAACTGACAAAACACTTTAACACTGGTATCTAGGGAAATTTCATTTATCTTTGAATGCTTGTCTTTTATCATTTTGCTCTATTTTATTAAATTCCTCCTTTGTGTTCTAAAATAATCTGTACTAAACTGACAGTTCTAATGCAACAGGGATACTATAGAATTGTAATAACTGCATCAGTAACTACTATCCATTGCTCATATACAGATACTACAGTGCTATCCTGCACTACTATGCCAATAGATAGCCAAGACTTCAAACACCTTTGCTAAGGCTGCAGGAGTCTTAAGCAGTAGATATTTTCCTTGGGTAATAAAAAGGGTACTGTAGTCATGACGGATGTCACTTCTCCTGCACAGTCAGGTGGGGTGGGGAGGTTGCTGTGCTGTGTTGAGGAAGAGATAAATTGTTTTGGTGATAACTGCATGCCTTCAATAAAGGCTAATGATCAGGTGGAAAAATGACTAAACTTCCTCAAAAAAAAATTAAAAAATAAAAAATAAATTTAAAAAACTTCCTCAATGACCTTAACTTTGGCTCTCCCCTAGTTTTAGTTTCAAGACAGAGGGTCCTCTAACTTCTTAGGACAATTATCTCAGCTTTTGGGAATGCTCTCTGGGAATGTCCTATGCTCAGTCTCTTGGTATTTGTCCTCTACTTTCTTGTGATCTGTAATGACTCCCTCCCACATTCTCAACATTTCCCTCAGAGGTACTCCCTCTTGCCTCAAAACCCACTCATCATATTCTCTCACAGGAGTCTTTAATAGACTATTAAAATCCAAGCAAGAACAACAAAATCATGTTTCTCTTTCCTTACAAAGAAGATTATTCAATATTCAAACCTTTGCAGAAGTGAATACATATATAACACTAGACACACATGCATGTGTATATATGCATATTTGTATTCCTTGCCCCTTCTGCAGTGGAGAAAAGGAAGCTAATATTTCTCCGTAGTCATATAAACATCATTGTCACAGCTGATATTTGGTGAATACTTACTATGAGCCAGAACTTTTCTGCACACTTTGCATACATTTTATCAGTTAATCCTTGTAATCAAGTATAAACTCTTTGTATCTCTATTTAGAGAAACTGAGTCTTAAAATAATTTTATTATTTTGCAAGATACATATATTCATTTTTGAGGCAAAAATTTATTCAATTTTAATTTTTAGACATTATTAGTAAAGTTGACTATCTTATGATGCTAATTGGTCATTGGAAGCAATCCATACTATTTCATCTTTCTTACTTCTAGGTCATTGGAGTTATATTTACTCCTAATGATTTAAAGTATTGAAAATCATGTAATAGTGAGAAAAAATACAATAGTTTTATCTGTTATGTGATTTGTTTTTAATATTTGAGAGTAAAAACAGCACACAATGAAAGCATATGGCAGATAAACTTTGACATGTTATTCCATAGAAAAATGAGGAGTTTTTGATTATAGATATATTCATTTTTTCACTTATTTCCTAATATATGTTTTCTTTCATATTTTTTTTTGTTAATTTAAACTTGGTGACATATTCTCCATTTCTATTATCTCTTTCAAATATAGGACAAGCAACACTGATTTATAGTAATTAAGACAGGTCATCTGTTTCTGATTCATCAGGAAGCCCACGGAAAAATAGAATATTTCTTAGGTAGTTAATCAGAGCTCTATGACAACATCCAGCACACAGTGTTTTCAGTGATATTTCAAAATGTTTAACAGTGTTAGATAGCTTTTGAAGTAATTATGACTAGTATTCACAAATACAGTACTAAGATTTATGTGTCACTGGAGTTTTCTTTTTTGAATCTAGAATGCCATGAGCTGTAAGAGAAATTATTATTTTTATAGAGCTCTACAAAGGGGAAAAAAGCTAAATTATCCCATTGGGCATGCATCTTGATTTTAGAGATGTTAAAATTTGAAAAACAACATATGGTAAACACATGTAGCAGTAATTGTTACTATTGGCAGATATATGAAGTAGTATTTATAAGCAATGGAAATAGGCAGAAGCACACAGAGCTGGTGGGAGTAGAAGGTGGTACATTATTTCTGGAGGTCATTTTGGTAATACCAATCCAGAGCTGTAAAACCATTCATATCTTTTGATTCTATAATTCTTCTTAACCAAAAGAATTAGTGATTGATGTGCAGATATTTAGCAGCAGCTTTGACACGTTAGGTTCTGCTCTGAGAATTTGGGATATGTTAAATGAGGGAAGAAAGATCCTTGCCCTTCCTTATGCAAATCACATTCTAATAGAATATATTCAAATGATCATGATATACTGTACCTTGAATAACCTATACATATATAATATAATGCATATTATGTGTATAATACTTATATATACATAATATAGATGCTTAATAGAACAGTATTTGCTGTATGATTTTAATTTGTAAATGCATTTTAGCAAATAAAAACATTGCAAATACCCCACAGTAGGTGATTGGCATAATGTATTTAGCCAACTGAGCTTTATTTCCATTTGGGTTTTATTTTATAAATCTTAACCAGATTTTATTATTAAAAATGTAAATAACTAACATGGTTATGCTTTTGCTTTACTAATCAATCTATGTGTATTCTATTTTTATTCTGTGTTAATCTTAAAGTCTCAAAACAAGGTCTTAATGAGATTGTGAGCCTTGAGAGGCCAAGACTACATTAGTGCAATTCCCTTTATTTAATAAGCACTGATTCAGTGATTCTTAAAGTAGGGTGCATCATCAACAGCCATTAAGAACTTGTTAGAAATACAAATCTGGGGACTCCACTCCTCACCTAATGAATCAGAAGTTCTGGGGGCATGGCCCAGATAACTGGATAATCAAACCATTCTGATGAGCTCTCAAGTTTGAGAGGTACTATAGTAACTCCTACTAAATTGGAAGAAGTAAACTGATGTTTATTGGGCAGCTACCAAGAATCAGTCACCACAGTGACACTTCAACTAAATTACCTCATATGCATTCTGATAGCATACAAGAATGTATCATTAGCAGAGTCCACACCTAACTAGATCTATGCCCTTGGGCAAGTTATTTAGCTGCTGTGTTCCTCAGTTAATTTATATATAGAATAGATATAATAGAAGTGCCCTACTACTTAGGGTTTCTAAGAGGATTATTTAAATTGACCAGTGTATGAAAAATTCTAAGACATCTATAATTCTTATGTATTTGTGATCATTATTATTGTCAATTATAATCATTATTATTATTACAGCCTCGGTAAGTTAAATAACTTGCCAGATGCCATACAACTAAAATTTAATATTTTAAGTAAATATTTTCCTTCCATTTTTGTTGCACATATATCAGGACAGCCTATATGTGTAAACAAGGTCATAAACTTACATGGTATCTCACTAATCCCTTTCATTTATCAATGTTCAACCTATCTAGTAGAAGTGATAGCTAAATATGCAAAGGTCCGTGTGTTTTTCTATTTAAAAAAAGAATAAAGAAAGAAACCATGTATTAAGTAGTTGAAAGACGGGTGTTTTGCTTCATAGAATTGAAGGAAATAATGTTGGACTATCTTTAATATAGTTTGTATATGTTTCACACAGGCTATTGACAACTAGAAGAATAAGAATGTTTAATGAAATATTTTCAACATTAAAATAACATGCTATGGTACACAAAACTCAACCCATAAAATTGTAATTTTACTGCATATTCATAACCACAGAATAATTCCCACTATGCCATTATATTATATTTTTATTGTATAAAATATTAATTGAACCTATATACTTCTCAAATATTATATTCTTCTTTGATAATGAGAGGGTTAGACAATTTGCCCTCAACGCCATAAAATGCAGCATAAAATGTAACTAGTGGCTGAGTTGAGAGATGCTTCTGTAATTAAAGGGGGAAAATGAAGAATAAGATATGTGAAACTAATAAACAAATGGACAACAGCCAGACCACATATAATAATAGAATCCTGACCAACAAGCCTAAGAAGACAAATCATAACTTCTACAGCAATCGTGTCAGCATGGTCGGGAAAGTCCAGGAAATTTGGGACATTTTCAGGAGAATGACAGCCAATTTCCTTTAATTTTGAATCCCCACCCTTCACTTCACACTTCCAAGTCCTAACAAACTGAAGAAAGCCAAAATGCTTCCCAAACCAATCACATAGGATATTCTTCTTGTAATTAGCCCACTCCAGTTTTTCTACGCTAATAACCTCCATTCAGAGCATACCTGAAGCTTTCCCTTTTACTCACTACAAAGCTCTTTGACCTTGGTCTTGGCAAGTGTTTTTTGGTTAATGACACTGAAAGCAAAAGCCGCAAAGGCAAAAAATAAACAAATGGGACTATATCAAACTAAAAAGCTTCTGCATAGCAAAGGAAGTCATTAGCAAAATGAAAAGGCAACCTACATAATGGGAAAACTATTTGCAAACCATTTATTTGATCTCCATATATATAAAGAATTCACATAACTCAATAACCATAACTTTAAAATATATTTTAAAAATAAGCAGAGGAACTGAATAGACATTTTTTTCCAAAGAAGATCTATAAATGGCCAATAGGTACATGAAAAGATGCTCAACATCACTAATGAAAACCAAGCTATGCCGAAATATCACCTCATATCTGTTAGAATGGCTATATTAGTAAGACTAGAGATAATATGAGTTGGCAAAGATGTGGAGGAAAGGGAATACTTGTGTACTGTAGGTGGGAATGAAAATTGATACAGTCACTATGAAAAATAATATGAAACTTTCTAAAAAATGAAAATGGAATAACCATATGATTCATCATTCCAACTTGAGTATATATCCAATGAATATAAAACTGAATGAAGCTCCAAAGCTTATTTGAGCTTCTGCAATAGTTGAAGTGAGATGAAAATTAATGTTGCTATAGTAACCAATTAATTCACATAAAGGTTAAGTCAGTCCTGTGAACTTTTACACATTCTTACAGATTTTCCAGTATAATCATCTCCAGTAACTTAAGAATCATTATATTTTGCTCAGCGTTACAATTAATTTACATTTCTCCTCAAATGTAAAGGTATCTATAGCATGGCAATAGTTTTTCCTTTTTTTGAATTTAATTTTATTTTGAATTCCAGTATAATTAATATACACTGTTATATTAGTTTCAGGTGTGCAATACAGTGAATGCATGACAACTTTTATGGTGACATTGTTATTTTTTGAAGCTTCGTAAATTAGTGTGGGTGAATGTTAACTTAGGAAAATTATAATGGTGCCATTTGTGAAAAGTTTGAAGATCTGTTATGTTCTCATTTATAGTTTGAGGTTATTGTTGCCAATCATCTCCACAAAATAGGAAACTGTTTTTTTTTTAGAGTTTTATTTAAATAAGTAATCTCTATGCCCCACATGGGGCCCTAACTCCCATTCCTGAGATCAAGAGTCACATGCTCTTCAGACTGAGTCAGCCAAGTGCCCCAAAAGGAAACATGTTTAATAAAGTTTCAGTCTTTTGAATTCTATAGAGAGGCATTTTTCAGAATAGTGTTTTCTGAGTCAGACTATCACACATAAGCATATACACATTTTAGATTAAAAGATTTAAATCCACACCACCAAAATGGATTGTATAATGTTGCTTCTTTATTTGACACCAAAAATATTTGTAATAATTACTTTTTTTCACTAGGGTAAAACTTTATTTAGTGGTTTTTAACATTTTGATTTTTTGTAAGCACAATTTCGAAACAGATATTCATTTAGTTACCAAGTTATTAAAGGTATCACTACCAACAGGCTAATACACAAATTACAGCCTATAATGTTTATTAGCAACTTTTTGGTTTTCTATTCATGAATTTTTTTATTTAGTAGTTTTCAAATGGCTTCCCATATATAATAAAATCCTCTCAAAAGCCCTGGATGATTAATATTTGGTATTGATGTTAGTTAATTCACAAATAGCCTCTTTCTTCAGTAGACTGTAGATTATGGAAGACAGACTGTTTTTTGTTGTTGTTATTTTTATTTCCCTTAATTGCTACAGACATGTTAATACATAGTAGGAAGTTAATAAATTCAAACAAATTTGAGTTCTGAAAGAATATGCTACCCAATTTTCTAACACATTAAAATGTATCCAAGTTATTTAAGATCAAATTAAACTAATAGAGTGATATGAGGCACATGTGTTTTTAATAGAAGCCTTATTAAGATATAATTCACATGCCATAAAATTCATTTTTGTATTATTTTTAAAGTGTATACTTTAGTGGATTTATTATATTTTGTATTGTACAAACACTAACTGATTTTAGAATGTTTTTATTATCCAAAAAGAAGTTCTGTACCCAATTAGCAGTCATTCCTATCCTCCTCACTCCTCAGTCCCTAAAAGCCTCTAACCTATTTTCTGTCTCTATAGAATTTCTTTCTTGCCCATACTCAAAAGCTAACCCTTCCAAGCCTGAGATAACACTCACTGTTGATCAAGATCTAGTCTCCTCCTATTTTAGTACTCTGCTTGGGGGTTTAACAGAGCGAGGCAGTGAGGGCAGTCTGTCCTGATACAAAGTGACTGCTGGAGCCCTAGGCGTTTATTCTGCATTTCTGTGAGAAATGAATGGGAGAAAGGGACGAGGATACTCTCCACATACTTTCTACATTCAGTGACACTTTCTAGAAGTCACTCACTCCACTTCCACATACATGTTTGCCAGAACCCATCTTAGGACACCAAGTCTAAGGATCATAGTCTTGTTCCAAATGCCCACAAGCCTAGCTAAAATCAGAGGTTCTCTTATTAAAAACATATGGATGGGGAATAACTAGAATGGTCTGCCATAATGTTAAACCCTCTTGAACCTAATAAAGCTTATTATGCTGGAACATGAAGCATCTAGAGAGCAATCCTTACAAAAACATTTAGACTTATGGCAGAATATCTAGTGGGTTTTGATAGTGGCAACAAAATATGACATCGTTAAATACAGTATCAGTAACCAGGCTGTAACATCTATGAGAATAGGCCTTATTTGTATTGTTCTTTACTGTAACCTCACGTTCTGCTATAGTAGTGGCTGACACATTGTTCTCAGTAAATATCTGTTGGAAAAATGCATGCACTGCTAAACCAATATTGCAGTTATATATGTTATACATAGTTATAGTTACACAACAGATTTGCATAGATCTTAATCATGAGATGTATTGATTGTCCTAAAATCCATCACTACGGGTCACTCCAACTTTCCTAGGGTTTAAAATCTGCTTTGGGAAAAAAAAAATGACCCAGGTATTGAAAAAGACATTGAGAAAGTATGGGTACTGAGCTAAAGTAAAATGTAGCACCTAACTGCAAGACAGCTTTCTTCCTTTGGTCCTATCCATCAATCATTTATTTATTGGTGTATTTGGGTTTTCATTATTTATTTATTTATTGAGAGTTTAATATAGGACAGGTTTCACTGAAACAATCTATTTTTTCCCCAAACATTTTGCCTATAATTATAAGAATGTGCTTCTGGGATGATAAGCTTGGTAGTCTTGAAAATAGATAGTTCAAAGTTGTTTTTTTTTAAACATTATTTGCATTTTTCTAAATGAATAGAAGGCTAGCTGATTTTCTAAGTGTTTCTGATAACTATACTAAATTGTGCATATATTACATGAAATCTACATATTTTGAAAAATCTTATGTATTCTCAAATTTATTGGCAGAAAATTCTAGAAATTGGCATGTCTGATAAATAATGTATAATTTCAGTTTAACATTTAATGAGCTAGACACTGAGGGGCTGTCACTATCTAAAATTAATCCTAATATATTGACATTGTAGGACTGGAAGGATTTTTAACTTATTTGCTGTTCTTCTATATTTGTTTTTTTAGAAATTAGGGTGTAGTCAAAGCCCTGCTTTAAGAAGTTGAAGTTATAAGTTTCTTTTTAAATAAACTACAATGGGAGCCTCTAACTTCTTTCAGACTTCCTTCCCATTAGAAAAATCAGCATCTTTATGCTGTGTCAAACTAATAGGGTGAGAGAGTTTGTGTCTGAAACTCAGCTGTGCCTTTTACTTTGTGATCTTGGGCACATTTATTAACTTTCTAGTTAGTTTTCTTATGTACGCGATAAGGGTGACCAGAATACCTGTTAGGACTGCTCTAGGGATTAAATGAGATGAATTTACAGCATTTAGCATACTTCCTGGGATGCCTGGGTAGCTCAGCTGTTGAGCGTCTGCCTTGGGCTCAGGGAGTGATCCTGGGGTCCTGGGATCCAGTCCCACATCAGGATCTCCCAGAGGAGCCTGTTTTTCACTCTGCCTATGTCTCTGCCTCTCTCCCTCATGAATAAATAAATAAAATCTTGAAAAAAAAACAACATACTTCCTGACACAGTATATATTCAATAAATGCTATCATTATTTTTACCTAGGACCAACCAACCAAGATGATAGTAGACACATAATGAATGTGTAATTACATGTACATGATGCCCCCCAAAATGTAAATATGTGCATTGTAATGCCAATTGCAAGAATACTCATAATGATTAAATATCATGTAGAAACTGTAATGTAATGTTTCATATGGCACAGCCTCTGAAGCCAGGACCTGTGTTTAAAAAATAAATAAAGTATTGTAAAGAACCGCTCAGTTCATCTCTAAAGATACAGTTGTAAGAACCAAATGAGTTAATAATACAAAAATACCTGGCCCAGTACCTGACATATGGTATGTATTCAATAAATGTTATCTCTTAATATTATCCTACCCTGGTCTATAAATTAATTGGATTCTGAATGTAATTAAGCTTGGGTTGAATTCTGACTCTACAAGTCACTAGCAGTAAGACATTTTGGGGTTTATTCAATCAACTGTTAGCTTCCAGTGCCTTTTCTGAAAATGTGGAAAATAATCACTAATACAAGAACTTTTGTGAGTATCAATGTAGAACACACAATGTAGAGTTTAGAAATCTTAGCACTGTGCTATTTATTATCCATTGCTGACTAACTATGATTTTCCTAAAGCCACCAAACTGTGTTTAAATTTATCTATTATTATTTAACATTTTCTATAATTATTTAAAATGATTTCACAACCTTTAGGTTACCAAATCATTTCAAAATTCTGATTCCTTCCACTTCCTCCAAAATATTGAACTCCCTTGCAAAAGTGAGCCGCGAAGAGATAACACAGTCAAATTCCTTTTAGCATCACAGAAAAATCAACATCTGAAATGCTGATTCCATGAATTTCTCCAAATGCCGAGTCACATATCTGATAAATGCATTCATTAATAGCATTAGTTAATTTATAGAAATACTAATTCAAGTACAACTTCTCAAGACTTCTGCAGTACTTTGGCAGCCTTGTAGACTTATAAAAGGTGTAGGATATTAGAATTTCAGAATTACCAAAATTGCAATTTTGCTGAGGTATGCTTACTTTGCTCAGCATAAATTCTTTCTGAATTGCTATCCCCGCATAGACAAGTAGTACAAATGAAAGGAGTATATCTGATCAAATCTATTTACTAGAATCTTATCTATGAAATAAAATTTCTTGAAATGCATCAATGAAAAAATTCTAACATAGTACCAGTGTCAAGGACAGTTTAATGACTGATGCTTCACTACAAATCTCTTCCCTAAAAATAGTTATCTTATCTACATCATGTTAAAATTTATTTTCTCTCCTTTGTGTCCCAATACTCAGTATTCTTGCCTGAGTCAGGCCATGTAAATGATTTGTTAAAAGTAGGTTAAAGTTAGGGGAAGCCATTTTTCTGCTTTGGCTTTCTAATAGGCCTACAATCCCCTCTCTGGCTTGGCTTTCCCTTTGAAGACCAACTAGCCAAGTGTGTCGAATATCACTTCTGGAATTCCTGAATTTATTCACAGGTCATGACTTACTGTCTGAGGGTCTAACTTATCTACTCACTATAACAATGCCCAAAATACAAATAAGAATGGTCTTTGGATTTACTGTTATTATTTAAATATTCACATTCAGATATAGATAAGCATTTTAGATATAACTAGAAATTTCTTTGTGCACTTTTTATGTTAAAATTCTGTTATTTAGGTAAAATTGTCAGTTTAATATTGCAAATATGCAACATAGTGTCTGTTGGAGCAATCTAGCATCTGATAGTGCTACAAGAAACTATTGTTCCTGCTTTATAATGTCAAACCTTAAAGCTTGACTTTAAATCTTTAATAATAAAATGATAATAACAATGAAAAAATTTAATATATGTATCTAAGGAGTTCATTCTACAATGATGATACTTTGCTTCAGCCAAATGTAGATTCTAACACTTAACCCTTTAACATCTACCCCAAATTTATTTTGATGCATCTCTTGATAAGAAAGGAGGGACCAGATCATATATAATTTCTTTTTTTTTTCATATATAATTTCTTGATTGACTTGTTGAAGTAGAAGTATTTAGATCACAGTAGATTATTGAGGAGGGCTTCTTCTTTAGCGAGCATTAGCATAAAGTAGATCTTTTGAAGTCAATTTCTCAATCCTGGTTCCTGCAGGGAAAATAAAAGCAGAACACAATAGAGAATAAATAGCAGGTCCACAAGGTTAATCCATGTGCACTGGAATTTGTAAAAACAATGCACAGGAGAGAAATCTGTGAAAGTCTAAGGAACAGTATCTACCAACTCAGGAACAAGGAGACCTGGACTAGTGGTCAATAACTGGAGTGAAATACAATGGATTGAGAATCAAAGACTCAGAAAGCAGTCAGATTAGCTCAGGGACTTTGATCAAGAAGATCTGAGCATTAATTGTTGAAGATTTTACTCCACACACGGATTTCAATGGGCAGAATAAGAATAATAAATTTTAATGTGAACATTCAGCCCTCAGAGATTGTGATATTTTGCCCTCCGCTAACATTTCACCAGAAGGATATTAGAAACATTTTATTTCACTCCTCAAGTGGTTCTTTTAGTATCAGAATCACTTTTACATGTGATAATTCCTCCTAAGAGTTAAATATCATTTCTTTGGCAGATAGGCTACGTTAACATAACTTTTCTTTCAATTATATTAGAAAACAGAATAATTTAATACATAGACCTTTGAGAAAAACATATCCTTAAAAACAACACCACTCATTAAGGCATTGACATAATAGTTTCAATCTATTATGGTTTGTCTTTTCTATTAACTTAAATTGTAATACATTACACGTGGAACACCTGCCTATATACCAGTGATTCATAGTTTTCAAAAGGGTTTATAAAGGTTACTAATGTCTTCACTGATGTGAAAGATTAAATCTTCAGTTTATTCTTTTGTTCATATAGAGAAGAATCTACCTAGAAGTAAACAAATTCAAGGGCTTAAAAAATATGTGTTAATTAGTTACCACTGCATCAAAATATTAAAACTTGCAAAGCTATTAAATATGATCACATGATGCTAACTAAATGGCACAATTTAAAGATGATAATATTAACCAATATCATATATTATTACTATTAGATCAAATATCTTAATTTAAGGTGTATAACAAACTATGGAGTATTATACAGCCTTTAAAATCATGATAGATAATATTTATATCGATGGAAAGTTATATATGCTCCATTGATTTAAACAGATAAGACAAAGATAAATATAGGATTGTAGTATGATAACCACGTTTGCATATGCGTGCGTGCACACCCACTTGTGTAGCATGTGCGTGTGCATATGGGTGTGCATATATTTGAAACTGTTAAATGTTTCTCCACAAGAAACAAAGGAGACAATAAAAATTCTCTACTTGTCATCGCTGCTTTAAAGAGTTCAACTTGGAGTAATTAATCTTAAATCACAATAGTTTGATGTGAGCTGAGTAATGATAACGTTATTTCAGAGGGATGTTGTAGTCAAAATTGTTTGTCAAATTATGTGTATGAGGGATCCCTGGGTGGCGCAGCGGTTTGGCGCCTACCTTTGGCCCAGGGCCCGATCCTGGAGACCCGGGATCGAGTCCCACATCGGGCTCCCGGTGCATGGAGCCTGCTTCTCCCTCTGCCTGTGTCTCTGCCTCTCTCTCTCTCTCTCTGTGACTATCATAAAAAAAAAATTATGTGTATGATAATTACTCGTACAATGAAGATTTTTCATAATATTGAATCACTATTTGACATTTTGTGATTCTTGAATTAAAATGCGATGCCAGTAGTGACAAAATATTTTTGTTTATGCTTTTCTAGGTGTCAGCGTGGTGAACTTTTTCTCTGAATTCCTAACCTGTGAGCTTATGGTAAGATTATAATTAATACGGTCAATTTTAGAGTTTTTTCCCCTTTACTATCCTTGCTTGATTATATCCAATAAATATAAAGGTAATTTGCACAGTTCCCTTGATACTTTACCATACTTTTACATAAATGTTGAAGAAACTGTGTGATGTTTTCTATCAAATGTTCATGTTCTTGGGTGGATTATAATAATAGAGTTATTTGAAAGTCTTTGATAGTTTCTAAGTGAATTTGGAGGCGTCGTTCAGAACGGTAAGATTTATACCACTGAAAAAAGTTCTTTGGACATGAATGACAATTTTATATATTAAAAATTTTTGTAGTGAGGTCCATTTGATGGCAATGAATAGAGCCGATGAGTTATTGAAAGGAAAACTTACTTTATCACCTGTCAAGATTTATCAAAATTGGATTCCTCTAAGAAAGCTCGATATTGGATCTTTTAGAAAGGTGAAGGTAAAATATGTAACTATGGAAATAGAAATGATAAGAAGTAATCAGTGACTTCTAAGGTGATCTTATGGGCCCTATTAATTTGTCAATTTCTTTGGTTCATGTATGCAATAACATTTGTTAAAAATGTGAATCTGGATTCCACTTATAATTGATTAGTACAGAATGTAAATAAACAATTTCATTTGTGTTATTTTAGTAAGATAATTTTTAGTTTATCTCTTCTTTAATAGTAGGCATAATAAAGATTTAGCTTGTAACTGGTATATAAAATGCAGATAACATGGATATTTGTGTTATACAATTTCTATTTTTGGGTAAATGATTTCTTAAGAAACACAAAGATGATCAAGTAAACTTGTTGGTTTGGTGATATAGCATTATTGAAAGGTATCTTGAAAAAAAAATTTTAAGTGACTATAGGAAGGAACCACCTCTGGGCATTATAAGATGTATGCCTTGATTACATATTTTGAGACACTCAATATGTTGGACCCTGGCTCACGGGTGCCAACGTGGCCCGGTGGACGCCCCAGAGACCCAGACCCCAGACAGGCAGATGCAATTAGCAAGAGGGTTTATTGAACGTTTGCGGAAACGGGCTCTCCGCCTCCGAGGAGGAAAAGAGCCCCGATTAGCAATTACAGGGATCTTTTAAAAGGCAAAAGGAAAGAAACTGCCTAAAGACAAAAGAACCGCGGGAGTCACATGGCATCCAGGTTGATTTTGGGGAGGGTCAACATGAACCTATTCAGGGACATTCCAATCAGGGTGTGGGGGGGGAAACGGTTTTCTTATTGTAAACAGAATGCTTTTAGTTGCTACAATTTCAGGAAGACGCCTGGATGGGCTGCCTCTGGATTAGGGCTGGCCCTACTTACAAGGGGGGAGGTTTCTTCAAATATATGGTCGTTAAAGACAAGTGTCACATAGAAACAAGGGGAAATTCCACTGCTCTACCAACCAGACTCTGTTGATAATGGAAGAAATTTTTTATGAAACACATTATTTGAATATGCATAGAGCAACAATTTTATTCCCAATAAGCATTGTTAAGTTGTAACTTATATTTTACAAATATATGTAAATGAAGTTTTCTCACAAGTTGATTCAACTTCTAAAGTATGCCAAAATATTTTTTTAATTACATTTATCATTATTTATCAACTCATATCCTGCCATACCTTTTAGGTATATAGGCTCAATGATTTGTAACAAAATGAACACACCCATATAACCAGCTCTCACACTAAAAAAATAATAATAATTATATATATAT
Source organism: Nyctereutes procyonoides (assembly GCF_905146905.1). Lineage (NCBI taxonomy): Eukaryota > Metazoa > Chordata > Mammalia > Carnivora > Canidae > Nyctereutes > Nyctereutes procyonoides. The sequence goes on from NW_026575043.1 coordinate 47,163,186, forward strand.
ATATATATATATATATATATATATATATATATGACATTACAGTACCAATAACCCATTGCGTAGTGCTCTTCTGGTAATATAAGCACTATGGAACATAAGCACTATATTGACTTCCAGAAGGATAAATTACTTTCCGTTTTACATTCTATAAATGAAATTATATAGAATTACTACTTTGCCTCTTTTGCTCAGCATTACATTTGTAAGATTATATGCAATGAAAAATCACTCATTTTCATTGTTGTGTAGTATTTAACTGTGTGGATGTACCAAATTATGATCCTTTATCCCATTTATATGCATTTAAGTAGTTCTAGACTTTGATTTGTATGAATGGTAGTTATATGGACATCTGGAACATGTCTTTTAGGAAACCCATGCATGTATTCTGTTAGATATTTGGGCTATGCATATGTTCTCCTTTAGTAGATACTGATAGTTTGCCAAAGTGGTTCTATCGATTCTTGAAAGCAGGATGTGAGAGTTCAGTTGGTCCATATTCTCACTAACATTTAAAATTTTTTATCCTTCTATTTTAGCCATTCTGGTGTGTTTATAAAAATATTTTAATTTGAATATCTTGAAGTTTGATGGCATTAAACACTTTTTGATGATTATTTGTCATATTTGTGATGATTATTTGTCATATGAATATTCTCCTTTTTGAAGTGTTAAGACTTGCCCTTTTTCTACTGTACTATGTGTCCTTTTTCATTTTATATATACAATGAGTATCAAATCCTCTGTGATGGAGCTGGCTGATTCACAAGAGCCAACTGTTAAAGTGTCAGGAATTTTGAGAGCTGCTTGGTAGTTTGAAAATCTGCCTTGGTAGAAGGTTTTACACCACATACACACTGGGAAACACTAAAACAAACAAAGAGAAAAATAAAAAAACAGGAAAGTTAGTTGCTAAACATTTTCTGGCATACCACTGGATATTTATGCTAGATACTAAAACATTTGTTGGATTTTTCTTTAGTACTCTCCTAGAGGTGTCTTTGGATGGATATTCAGATTCTCAATTAGGTTTATTTCTTGTCTGATTAGGGCTTCTTGTGTCCTATTCCTATTTAAGAAATATTTTAAAAAGACAGAAATCTTTGCCTTTGCCATGGTTGCTAAGATCTTTTCCTATGGTTTCTCTAAAAGCTTTGTTGCTTAACCTTTTATACTTATTCTTCTTCAGGTTTTAAGGATATCGTTCTATTGTTAAATTGTAAGGATATTGTTATTACCTTGTATTTAAGATAGTTTGCTGGATAGCTTTTCATTAGAATAGTAATTTAATTACTCTGTGTATGTTTTAACTGTTATCGTAAAATTCATAAATAAATATGAAGAGACTGATGTTTGTTTAATAGTTTAACGTGGTTACTTATAAGCAATTTGTAGGATTTTATAAAATTTAGATACATATTTATGTATTGTCTACTCTGTGTCACACAGCACAATCAGTTATGTGGCCATCAGTTACAATTTTGTTTTGTTTTGTTTTTATCAGTTACAATTTTGAAATGAACATTCAGCAGCATAACAAGATCAAAATTTGACTTTAACTCTTAATGTATTATGATAATTTATTTCCAGCATATATTAAGTGAAGCCTGTAAAATAAATAATCTACAGAATCATTTTAAAAAACTCAGAATTTAGTCTTAGTATTCAAATAAAATTAATAAAATGTACTTAGTTGTCTCCAAAATATCACGTTTAATAAATTGCATAAACACATAACAGCCATGATAAATATAGTCTAAAGGATTAACTACAGAATATTATGTACTACATTGAGATTTTATTTGCCTTGAGATTTATGTATAGACATGTATATGTATAAAGTTTTCCATGACACAGAAGTTCATCGCATACCTGTTTTGTGCTTGATAGGAATAATAATGTAAAAATCAGTATTAAGTCTTCCTTAAGATTCGGAGTCAATTATGCAAATATGTATATGCTTGCCACGGACTGTTTTGTTCTATTGTGCATGGTTTGAATTGCATGTGAAGAAGTATTCATCTTGATTTAAATACCTTCAACTGTCTCCAGAATAGTTGAAATACTTAAGAAACGTAATGAAACATAATTGGATAATCACTTAAAATGCAGAGTTCGATAATTTCATATTCACGTACCCAATTTTGACCATTTAAAAAAAAAAATCTCTGGTTCCGTAATACAAGCCATCATTAACTTCGGAGTAACTCCTAAGCAATGAAAGTATGAAAGAAACCATATATATAATAGGTTGTTTTTAATAATTAGCAATCATTTAAAAATCTTTATAATAGTGAAAAATCTGGGAACCCTGGGTGGCACAGTGGTTTAGCACCTGCCTTTGGCCCAGGGCGCGATCCTGGAGACCCAGGATCGAATCCCACGTCGGGCTCCCAGTGCATGGGGCCTGCTTCTCCCTCTGCCTATGTCTCTGCCTCTCTCTCTCTCTGTGTGACTATTATAAATAAATAAAAATTTTTAAAAAAAGAAAAAAACTTTAAAAAAATAGTGAAAAATCTGATGAGAAAAATATAGGGCTTATTGATTAAAATCCTTAAGGCTAAAAATGGTATTTTATTTACTTTCATATATTTGGAGAGTGTGGTGTTTGTATCTGTTTTTTTAAAAAAGAGCTTTTTTTTTCTTCTTTTAGATCTGCTTGTCTATTTTAGATAGCCAAAGATGATGAAATATGGAGTGTGTGCTAATTAAAAGCTAATTAGGTGATTTTCACTTTTACTAAGTTACTGATCTATGTGGGGTAATTAGAGCAGAGGGAGCAGTGGTGAAACCAGAAAGGTATCTTGATGATTGGTACAAAGACTGTATGTAGCATTGATAGGTTTGATCCTCCACTAGCCATTTCAAATAGTTAAATAACAAGTTTATTAATGTTTACCTGTGAAATACAGCATGGTTTACACAAATACTTCAGGATTTGATTTATGAAGGTATCCCTGAAGGTAAATGATAGTTAAAGGGAACAATGTGGTTGAGACATATCACAGATACAAGTAATTGATGCCAGTTAAATACTGGCACTTGACTTGATTTTCACAGAGATTTCAGCGCTTAGGGGCAAAAGAGTTCAAAGATGTGTAATTAACATGCTACATGAAGGAAAGTGGTATAAACTAAAGAATTATACACATGTACATTGTTTTATTATGCATAGTCTGAACTCAAAATTAAAAGATTGAATAATACAATAAAATTATAATATGAGAGCACGAACACCCTTTAAAAAGACCAAAAAGAGATAAAGTCTGAAAAAATATATAACAAAAAAGCTTTGGTACATAAATGAAGAATGAACGTCAGGATAAAATGATTGGACACACGAAATAGTCTATTTTTTCTTTTATTTCTGCTTACCTATTCAGTGGTATATTTATTTCACTGAACTCTTAAAGTAACGTTAGAGTTCCCCTATGAAAAACAGAAATATTTTCTAGTTCCTGGCACAACATCTGGCAGTAGCAGATACCCTGTAAATTTTTGCTATCTAGAAAAACAGTTGTATATGAGCTAGACAGATTACTGGGTTTCTTTTGCTAAATCAAACATTTGTTTCTCAAACACATTCCTTTTCCAACCATCTCTCTCTCCACTCTTTCTTTTCTCTCTCTTTCCTTCTTTCCATTAACAAATTTAGGAAGAATTCACTCTGTGCTAAGAAAATGTCGAACTTATCTCACAATGGCAGAGCTGACAAAGTTTTTATCTTATTTCACAGTTTAATGGGGAAAAAAGAATTAAACGTGCAAAATAAATCTCACCTTTGATAAATGTCATGAAGGAAAATATTCTCAAATGTAGAATAATGAACACAGAAATTGATAATCTAATAACTTTACATGAGAGATGAGTTCACTACATGAAGAAATGGAGATAGAAAGACAGTATAATGGGACTTCTAGATTCTGAATTAAGGAGGAGCTTGGAATGTCCAAAGAAATAAAAGAATGTTAGTGTAGCAGGAGCATAGTACGTAAAAAGGAGAGGGGCTTGAAATGAAGTAAGCTTTGTAGTCCATAACAAGTGTATTGGATTTCATTGTAAATGCCATTGGAAGCCACTGGATGCTTTTAAGCAAAAGTGTGTGGTAATTGCATTTATGTTTTAATATAAGTACTTTATGGAGAATGAATTAATGGGAAGTAAGACTAGAAGTGGAAAGAGCATTTAGGAGGAGACACTTGAAGATTTCCAAGAGAGAAAGATATGATGTCCTAGACCAGGATGGGACCACTGACATGGATTTGCAATCTATTGGAGGCAGAATCAAAAGGACTTAATAATTGATTGAATGTAGAGGGTGAGAGAAAAAGAGACAACAAGCATGAGTCCTAGATTAGAGCAATTGATTATAGAGCAAAAACATTCACAACTGAGTTGGTCAAGATGAAATTGGGAGACAGGTGCTAGTAAAAGAATCAATAACTCAGGACGCTTGGCTGGCTCAGCTCAAGGCATAATCCCAGGACTAGGCCTGGGATTACGTAGTTGGCATAAACCCAAACTGCTGGTGGATCAGCAGTTTGGCACCTGCCTTTGGCCCAGGGCGCGATCCTGGAGTCCCGGGATCGAGTCCCACGTCGGGCTCTCTGCATGGAGCCTGCTTCTCCCTCGGCCTGTGTCCCTGCCTCTCTCTCTCTCTGTCTCTCATGAATAAATGAATGAATGAATTAAAATTTTTTAGATTTTTTAGATTTATTTATTTATTCATTCATTCATTCATTTATGAGAGACAGAGAGAGAGAGAGGCAGGGACACAGGCCGAGGGAGAAGCAGGCTCCATGCAGAGAGCCCGACGTGGGACTCGATCCCGGGACTCCAGGATCGCGCCCTGGGCCAAAGGCAGGTGCCAAACTGCTGATCCACCCAGGGATCCCCTAAATAAAATATTTTTTAAAAAAGAATCAATAATTGCATTTGGGATTGAGAATGTATTGTTTTACTTTCTTCTACTCAGGGTATGGATTTGGAGTTATTACTTTAGATAGAAACCAAATTAGAAGTGGGGAAGAAAGATTAAATACTAGACATTCCAGGGATTCATTCAAGCCAATGATCTAGCAACCCAATTGTAGCTAATTGTTCTAGGTTGATATGTGTAAATATATGTATGAATTGACACTGCAAAGACATATGGTAACCATCGAGACCTCTGCATTCTACGGGTTGAAACTAAATCTATTTTTAATACAACAGACTTCAACAGTATTTGGGATTATAAAATGAGTCTACAGTGTGATCAGGGCAGTGATAAATGGAAAGGAGTAGCAATGGCTGGTATTCTTAAAGAAACAATTGGGGGAAAAAAAAAGAAACAATTGGGGAAAAATAGGAAAAGTTTATTTTATTGAGCAAAGAATTTCTAACCTTGACATGACCTTTCACAGTTGAACATAAGCACAAGTAAGAACAATATAGAAGGAGGAATTTACTAGAATAAGTGAAAATTGAAAGAGCACTATAAACTTCTGTCATTACCATCATCGTCTCTAGAAAACCACATCTCAAAACGAGAGAATCTGATAGAAGAGAAATGAAAATGGACCATTTTTCCTCATTAACTTGCAAGGAAGTTTCTATACATTTGTATCTTCCTTTTTTGGCAAGGTTGAAAACATCGGCAATCAAAAATTTCCTGTCATTCCTCAAATCTGTTTGTGAAGGTGGGACAGCTGATTGCCTTGCAGTTGTGTTTGTAGCATGTCGTCCCTGATGCCTCATTTATTTAATAGCATAATTATATCATCATTTATATCTATCTGCACTATCATAAACTGACGTGTATTCTCACACATTCTATCTGAAATTTTGCCCATAAGAATTGTTTGCATTTACTTCAGACCATCCCACTCCATTTTTGTCCAGTATATCCCTAATTATAATCTTGAGAATAGCATATGAGATTAGCCATGATTAATAAATACAGAAGAACTTGGAATTTAATCAAATGGCTTCTCATTCAAAGATCTCCTTTTTTTTTTACCCATAATAACCATAATTTATGTCTGCAACAGAAGAATATGGTAATATTAAAACCCTAATTATCTCAGAATTCATTATATGCATATGATACCCTACTTGCAATCGTGTGAACGCTATACACATTGAATAAAAACCGTACTTCAAATTTTGAATTTGAATCTTTCCCCAGGCTGATAATATGTAGCACAGTCCTCTCCCCCAATGCCAGGGAGTAGCAGTGAGCCACAGCTCCTGGTCCGTAATGCCATCACAAGAGTAAACAAGTGATACACTGACAACCATTCTTAAGTCGCATGGCCAATCTATTTCACTTTCAGTACAGTATTCAATAAATTACATGAGACAATCAACATTATTAAAGGATTTTATCCGACTATAGACTAACGTAAGTGGTCTGGGCACATTTAAGTTGGGCTAAAACTAAGCTATAGTGGTCAGTAGGTTAGGTGTACAAGTGCGTTTCAACTTATGACATTTTTAATTTATGATGGGTTAATCAGGATATAACCCCATCATAAATCAAGGAAGTCTGTCTCGAAATTTTGATTCCAGAGTCAAATAAATAAGCTAAACATGCTTATTTGAAATGTATTGTTACTTGTTATAATCATTCACTGATTAGTGAGTTTATTTCAATGTATAATTATTACAAAATTCAAATATACTATATTTAATAGAATGCATTCCAGAATATGAATTCATTTCAACTACGTCATCTTATTCCAATCTGGTGGGCTACAAAGAAAGATAATGTCATTATGAATACCTTGTTATCTCAAAATAAACTTAAGAGTAAGAGGTGCTTTATTTCTTTTGCTGTATCAAAGAGGTCAATCTATTTTTAAGTTAAATCAAGAAGTCTCCATTGTGTGCTTAGAGTAAGACCACGAGCATTTAGCTCATAAGTAAAGTGTCAAAAGAAACCACAATATTATCATTAAGAATTTGACTTAGAAATTCTTCTGGTTTCCTAACATTCTTGCTAAGTACTCTGGAACGGACAATAATCTGCACTATTGTAAAATGAATGGAACAGGATGGAGGATGGTGAAAGTCTGAGAAGACTGAGGAAAACCTATTATTATTCCAAAATATATAGCAACTTTAAAAGATACGGTAATTATTATTCTGTTGATACTTCTATTGTGCTGGATATTTATACTTATAGGAGATAATTGTGTGTGTGTGTGTGTGTGTGTCTGTGAGAGAGAGAGAAAGGGGGGGAGAGAAATTACAAATGCTCTAAATATTTTGAAGCAGCATAAATGAGATCCACCTTCCCGTTACCCTTTCTGCCAACTTGAAAACGCCATTTCATAATAGCTGAATCAATGAAGAAATCACAAGCTATGAACATCTATAATTTAGGGGTAATGCTAATTTTCTTTTTTGAGTGTAGATCTTTAAAATGAGCTTTTTTGCCCCTGCTGTAAAATCTGTAAAATGCATTTACCTAAGGTAGACTATCCCTGAAAGTATTCTATGAAAAATTTTAGCTAAGAGGGGCTTTTTATTTTGATAAGTCTCTGAAGCCAAGAAGTTGAATTTCCTCTATTATAAGTGATAACATTTATAATCAATTAATATCTAATTCAAACAAAAATCTTTGTGAGGTTTGTTTCTAACCTGAAGAGGTTCTAACGTCTCTTTTTTTTATTTTTTTAAATTTTTATTTATTTATGATAGTCACACAGAGGGGGGGGGGCAGAGACACAGGCAGAGACACAAGCAGGCTCCATGCACCGGGAGCCCGACGTGGGACTCGATCCCGGGTCTCCAGGATCGCGCCCTGGGCCAAAGGCAGGCGCTAAACCGCTGTGCCACCCAGGGATCCCCCTAATGTGTCTCTTATTGATACTATTGGGTTCCTGCGTTCATAGGATCTGTATGACTACCCAGATAGAAGTCTGTGATAGAGATGGGTTTCCTATGGCATCATAATTTTACAGTAAGTCTTTTCCAATAACAGAGTAAACATGTTTATCCTTGTGAATATGGATTTTTTTCACATCATAGATTATTTTCAAAATTGATAATTATAACAGCATGTTTTATTATATTTAAGCATGCGTTTATCTATTAACTGAATCATTAAAGTAAGATTCTTTACTTCAAATTATTCTAAAATAGAATTTTATTCATGAATTTTCATAGTTCCTTAAAGATATCATTAAGTAAGGAAGTCAATTATTCTTCTAATGTAAATTTCAAGCATGACAGGTAAAATGTTCTAGAAAAAGCTTGCCATGCAAAATTGTTTTGAATACTATGGCTAGAGCATTTGCCCACGCATGAAATAGAGATATAACTTCAATACTTTCAGGTCAAACCACAGCATCAGGAAAAGGTTGAATATAAATTAAGGATACAATCCAATATATTTGGGTGGGACTACATTTTCTTCTTGAGAAATCATAGACGGACACATTAATTATACTTGGTATGAAATTTCTCAAGTAAAACAGAAAATCCTGACTTTGCTAAGGACACACATAACCAAAGCACTGGCTTGTTCTATGTTTTATTTTAAACTTTTGGAAATAATTTTGATTAAGGGATTAAATGGCATTGTGCCTATTCTGAAGGGTATATGACGGAGAAAGGATTTTACGAGGGACCAGGCATGTAAGAATATTCATTCTTAAAAAAAAACAAACAAACAAACAAAAAAGCAAAACAAAACAAAAAAAAATTCATTCTTTAACATGTTCAATGCAGACTTCTTGAAGGTAAAGTGTGCACCACCCAGTGCCAATCACTGGGCTACTGACCAAATAAGAGCTCATTTTGGAACTCCCCAATTAGTGAAAGGGAAGGACATGTGGATACGTAAATTAGCCCGACAACACTAAGATTTGTTGAGCATGCATGATGTACCAGGAAATGTGCTAAATCCTTTACAATGATTATTTCTTTTAATCCTTACAGTATCCCCGAGAGAGGGACTGTTGCTTATTGCAGTAAAATTGAGATTAAGATATGAAACTTGCTCAAGGTTTCACAGCCAGAGAGGTGTACCAGAGATGATAGATCGTATTAGAAGGATATGAAACAAATGTTATAGGAGAGGCCAGGGTAATAATAAGTGCCTATAAGTCAATGAAAGTGTCCTACCTCACAGATATAAAATTTGAGCTAGATCTTAAAGAGAGAATACAAGGTTTGCTAGTAATGAAGGCAGATAAGGGGAATGTTTCCATCTAACAAGATTTTCTAGAAGTATAGCCTTCTGGTCTTCATTTTATCATTTATAATATGTGATAGTGGAATAATCTGATTTCTAAGTTTTTTTGAGTTCTGGAATTTTAGGATGATGTTTTGTTTACATAAAAATAAAAGAGCCTTCTGAGTAAATGTAAAAAGTAAAAATGTAAAAAGTAAAAAAATGGAAAAAGTAACTCTGAGACTTTTGACAATATATCACTGACTCTCCAGAAAGAAGAAAGATTTCTTTTATCCTGCACATGGATAAAACATCATCTGTTTTCTTCAAAGATAGCTAGTTACATGTGGAACTTCTCCTACCTTAAAAGAGATGGGAGAAAGTATGATATGACATATGGGGGGACAGCCTAGCCAGTCTGTAGTAGCTGATAATTAGGGTTCTGTATTCCATAAACCCAATTGCTTCTGGTTAGGGCTCTCTTATCTTTTTTTTCTAGTTACTTTGGGAAAACTTAATGTTTTAGACCTCAAAGGATTTCCTTTTGTTGTATGAGAAAAGCCAGGATATTCATAGCCTCTAGAGAGGTGTTGCACAGTGCTGGGGGATGACAGCCACTTAAACTCCCAGGAAAAGCCAGTGGAAATGGGAAGATAGCAAAGGAAACACATACAAAATGGCCTTGATTGTACATAGTTTCTGAGAAGGGGAAACTGGACAGTCAAAAGGTAATACTTCTTTTTTTCATAGTCAGCATCAGTGACTTTAACTGAAACAAAAATGATTTTAAAATATTGCTAGCCAAGTGTGTTTCACTCATTCATTTGAAGCCCTGTGATCTTCCTACAGAAGATAATCATGTAACTGAAGACACACACAATATTCTGATATAATTTTTAAAAGTTATCCTATGGAACTATACTCAACATACCCATGTGTTTTCATACACCAATAATTGAATTTGTGGTTTGAAATGACAAACCAGAAGAGGAGGGGCAATTGGCGGAAGAGCAGGGTCCCCAAATCGCCTGTCCCCACCAAAATACCTAGATAACCTTCAAACCATCCTGAAAATCTACGAATTCGGCCTGAGATGTAAAGAGAGACCAGCTGGAATGCTACAGTGAGAAGAGTCCGCGCTTCTATCAAGGTAGGAAGACGGGGAAAAAGAAATAAAGGAACAAAAGGCCTCCGAGGGGGAGGGGCCCCGCGAGGAGCCGGGCTGAGGCCGGGGCGAGTGTCCCCAGGACAGGAGAGCCACGTCCCGGAGGAGCAGGAGCTGCACCAACCTTCCCGGGCGGAAAGGGGCTCGCAGGGAGTTAGAGCAAGACCCAGGAGGGCGGGGATGCCCTCGGGCTCCCTGGGACACTAACAGACACCTGCGCCCCCGGAGAGTGCAACGAGCTCCCTAAGGGCTGCAGCGCACGGCGCACGGCGGGGACCGACCGGAGCAGCTCGGAGGGGCTCGGGCGGCGGCTCCGCGGAGGGGGCTGCGGGGCGGGAGCGCGAATCCAACAGCGCAGGCCCCGGAGCACAGGGCGCCGGGACACAGCCCAGGATCCGGCCTCCCCCGGGACAGGCAGAGGCCGGGAGGGCCCAGGACAGCAAGGACGCTCCTGCCCGGAGCTGAGCGGATCAGCGGCCCCGCCCCGGAGCCTCCAGGCCCTGCGGACGGAGAACCGAGAGCCCCGAGCCCGTAGTTCCTGCGGAGGCTGAATCCAGGCTTCCAGAGCTGCCATAGCAACTGCGGCTGATCCTCCTGGGGCCCCACGGGGTAAACAACCCCCGCTGAGCCCTGCAGCAGGCAGGGGCAGAGCAGCTCCCCCAAGTGCTAACACCTGAGAATCAGCACAGCAGGCCCCTCCCCCAGAAGACCAGCTGGACGGACCAGTGATACTCCCCCGTGTTCCAATACAACTTGTTTTTGGCCACTCTGCACTGAGCAAAATGACTAGAAGGAAAACCTCACCTCAAAAGAAAGAATCAGAAACAGTCCTCTCTCCCACAGAGTTACAAAATCTGGATTACACTTCAATGTCAGAAAGCCAATTCAGAAGCACTATTCTACAGCTACTGGTGGCTCTAGAAAAAAGCATTAAGGACTCTCGAGACTTCATGACTGCAGAATTTAGATCCAATCAGGCAGAAATTAAAAATCAATTGAATGAGATGCAATCCAAACTAGAAGTCCTAACGACGAGGGTTAACGAGGTGGAAGAACGAGTGAGTGACATAGAAGACAAGTTAATGGCAAAGAGGGAAACTGAGGAAAAAAGAGACAATCAATTAAGGGACCATGAAGACAGATTAAGGCAAATAAATGACAGTCTAAGGAAGAAAAACCTACGTTTAATTGGGGTTCCCGAGGGCGCGGAAAGGGCCAGAGGGCCAGAATATGTATTTGAACAAATCCTAGCTGAAAACTTTCCGAATCTGGGAAGGGAAACAGGCATTCAGATCCAGGAAATAGAGAGATCCCCCCCTAAAATTAATAAAAACCGTTCAACACCTCGACATTTAATAGTGAAGCTTGCAAATTCCAAAGATAAAGAGAAGATCCTTAAAGCAGCAAGAGACAAGAAGTCCCTGACTTTCATGGGGAGGAATATTAGGGTAACAGCAGACCTCTCCACAGAGACGTGGCAGGCCAGAAAGGGCTGGCAGGATATATTCAGGGTCCTAAATGAGAAGAACATGCAACCAAGAATACTCTATCCAGCAAGGCTCTCATTCAAAATGGAAGGAGAGATAAAGAGCTTCCAAGACAGGCAGGAACTGAAAGAATATGTGACCTCCAAACCAGCTCTGCAAGAAATTTTAAGGGGGACTCTTAAAACTCCCCTTTAAGTAGAAGTTCAGTGGAACAATCCACAAAAACAAGGACTAAATAGATATCATGATGACACTAAACTCATATCTGTCAATAGTAACTCTGAACGTGAATGGGCTTAATGACCCCATCAAAAGGCGCACGGTTTCAGACTGGATAAAAAAGCAGGACCCATCTATTTGCTGTCTACAAGAGACTCATTTTAGACAGAAGGACACCTACAACCTGAAAATAAAAGGTTGGAGAACCATTTACCATTCAAATGGTTCTCAAAATATACCCTAAAAACTATAGAACACTTCTGAAAGAAATTGAGGAAGACACAAAGAGATGGAAAAATATTCCATGCTCATGGATTGGCAGAATTAATATTGTGAAAATGTCAATGTTACCCAGGGCAATTTACACGTATAATGCAATCCCTATCAAAATACCATGGACTTTCTTCAGAGACTTAGAACAAATGATTTTAATATTTGTGTGGAATCAGAAAAGACCCCAAACAGCCAGCCAGGGGAATTTTAAAAAAGAAAACCATATCTGGGGGCATCACAATGCCAGATTTCAGGTTGTACTACAAAGCTGTGTTCATCAAGACAGTGTGGTACTGGCACAAAAACAGACATATAGATCAATGGAACAGAACAGAGAACCCAGAAGTGGACCCTGAACTTTATGGTCAACTAATATTCGATAAAGGAGGAAAGATGATCCACTAGAAGAAAGACAGTCTCTTCAATAAATGGTGCTGGGAAAATTGGACATCCACATGCAGAAGAATGAAACTGGACCACTCTCTTGCACCATACGCAAAGATAAACTCAAAATAGATGAAAGATCTAAATGTGAGACAAGATTCCATCAAAATCCCAGAGGAGAACTCAGGCAACACCCTTTTTTAACTTGGCCACAGTAACCGGAGAAGGACAGTGTATGTTCTCATTCATTTGGGGAATATGAATAATAGTGAAAGGGAATATAAGGGAAGGGAGAAGAAATGTGTGAGAAATATCAGAAAGGGAGACAGAACATAAAGACTTCTAACTCTGGGAAATGAACTAGGGGTGGTGGAGGGGGAGGAGGGCGGGGGGTGGGGGTGAATGGGTGACGGGCACTGAGGGGTACACTTGACGGGATGAGCACTGGGTGTTATTCTGTATGTTGGTAAATTGAACACCAATAAAAATTAATTTATTAAAAAAAAA